>NW_007578431.1:311460-335930 GCF_000690725.1 Stegastes partitus | reverse complement strand
TTTTTCTCTGTAAAAGAGCCATGAGTACATAAAAATGTGTTCAGTATAGCTGTTGTAGGAGTGAAACTGCAAAAGTCGGGGGAACAGCTGGTTAGCTACTCGGAGACAACATGGTGAACATTTAGCAACCAGTGAGCCACAAATTCACCAGAAGAGACCAAAATAGAGCTGAAAAGAGAGCGCATACTGGTGACCACAAACACCACAGACCAAACTATTAATATGGAATCAATCGATAAACAACTTTGTTGTAAGACAGAGATGATACGATGTCGTACTTCTCTTTCTTTTTGGTGTAAAATCTGTTTCTGCTTTAAAATACATTGGGAATTCAAAAAAGAGCCTGGTTGCAAATCCTAAGAAATCCTTTAAAGCTAAGGTAAAGTTTTTGTTTCATCTTAAGGAAAGCAGTGTGCATCTGTGGTGTGTCTTCTGGTGGGACTGAATGAACAGAATTAGGTGAGAAAGCTGGATGAATATTCTGTTACTGTTGTACTTTTCTGTGCCATAGCGTCTAAGGGATTTATGTGAACAGACAGAACATTAAAAGCATCTCTCTATGATTGTGAGTGTTTACTACGCCTGCGTGGTTAATGAAGATGCCCGTGATGGAAAGCAGTTCACTGACTCTTACAATCAATTCACCTAATGGAATTCTCTCTGTAGTTTTTGCAAATCTAAATAACACGGACTGCATCAAACCGTGTGTGTGTGTGTGTGTGTCTGCATATGCTAAGATATGCATGTATGCACCCGCAGACACACTTAAGTTTGCATGTATGTCTCAAACGTATGTCAATAAGTGTGTGTGTGCGTAAGTTTGTGTGTGTGAGAAGAGGCGACAGACGTATCCAGTGGCAGTCCCATGAAGAATGAAGTCACCTGGCTTTCCCCTGTCTTTGAAGGTCAAGGAGACCCACTTGCATATTCATGGCCGGGCGCGTGTTTGCGTGTGTGTTATTTGCGTGCGAGTGTGCGCACGTCGCTGTGTGTTCAGGCGCGTCCACGCCCGAGTGTGTGCGCCCGGGATCGATGGCTTTTAATTGTTTTTTCCTGAGCTGTGGAAGGAAGTGCCAGCAGTTATTGATTGGATGGAGGGATGGGAGAGGAGAGAGGGAGAGGGAGAATAGGAAGGCAGAGGGAGTACAAAAGAGGAAGAAGGGGGAGAGAGGGAGAGACAGCGTGGCAGACAAGAAGGAAATGTGACAAGACAGGGTGGCGACATGGAACATAGAATCACTGTCTAGTGGGAGGATGAGGGGGGAGGAGTGTGTGTGTGTGTGTGAGAGAGAGAGAGAGGGAGAGAAAGGGGGGAGGTGATGGGTGGCATGTGTGCATATGTAAGTGTGTGTTGGAGTGTGTGAGTGTATGTAGGGGGCTGGGGGAATGTCACAGGGTGTCTGATCTGGATGCTACACACACATTGCACACAACACTCACAAGCTGCATTATTGAGTCAGGTTAAGTGTGTGAGTGGATGTGTGTGTGTGTGTGTGTGTGTGTGTGTGTGTGTTATTCCTTTAACTAGTTAAAAGGACAGCTTTTTATTTGGTATTTCATGTTGGATTTAAACCAAATATTTTGTTCAGTATCACTTCATAATTCAATTTATAACAGCAGCAACATGATAACAAATGTATTAAAGATGCTCAAGACAAAATAATAATTCATGCATATTACAGGGTATATATATTTACACAATTAATAATGAACCTTTTTTTGCTCTCTCCCAATATCTGGGACAATTACCACCAAAAAGACACACTCACAAGACTGACAATCTTTCATATTTCTTCTCTCAGCTTAAACACACAGCACGAGTCCAAGAATTGATCAAAGTGGAAGTTACCTACTTCAGTCTTTTGTTATTCAGGACTACAGACTTGAAGCTTCATGTTGCAGTCGAGTGTGTGAGTGTGTGTGTGTGTGTGTGTGTGTGTGTGTGAAAGAGCTGCAGGGTGAGCAGACACCCTTCTTTTTTTTTTTTTTATTTGCTTCCCCAGTTGCAAGGGAAGTCTCTCTCAGGAGGAGCTCATCTCTCTCAACCAGCCAATTATAAATCGATACATCAATAAGGAGCTTCCCTAATTTTAAACGTCTCACCGAGAAGCTTCGTCATTGGCTGGTTTGGCTGTCAGCAGATAAACATTTAGGAATCTCACAAATCCCGACTGAGAGGGAGAGGAGTTTTATGATTATTAATTTTAGACCATAGATGTTTCAAACTGTAAGCTGATTAGATAGTTCGCTTACTTAGTTATTATCAATTGCAAATATAGGCATAATAAAAAAGACATTTCCATCAAAAGAAATATCCCTCAGTGCATCCTTAGACCCTCAGAACATCCAAACTAAAAAAAAAAGTCTTATTTTGTTCCTCCATGTTTTTATATTTAACAACATATGGTTTGTGTAAGTTAAGAATTAGCATAATAAAGGCCTTAATGTTGTTTCAAAATCTTCTCCACACTCTCTTAGAAACACCTCATGGTGGCAAATAGTGAGTCGTACATATATTTTGTTTTGGCTACATAAACTGAATCAGAAAGTAAACACAAATAAATAGCTTTGACTTTTTAATAAATGTAATATTTGCAATTTTTAAAAACTATATAATGCATTCAAGTTGCTAAAACTCACAGTCATACATGGAAATGACCCCTGCGTCCTTACTGGTTGCATTACATGATAAGATTTATAAAAATTAGAGATAAATTATTATATTATAGAGATCTGTGTATTCGCACAGGAGCCTGATAGTGTCTAACTTACAGTCCAAATCATTACTGAAATGGTCTATAATGGTAAAGATGTTCGTCAAGCTACTTGCTCCCTCATATTTAACCATTAAAATAGCACATCATGTCCTCAAATGAGTCTCGAAGGAAGTTTTGCAAGACACATTTGTTTTCCTTGTTGCTCTCTTTCAAGTCACGTGTTCCAACTTGGCCGTGCAGCTCTTAGTTTCTAGTGTTACGAAACAGAGAGGAGGAGAGAAGAAAACAAGCAGGCCCATGTTTGAGCTACAGGGCAAGATTAAATTGGAGTCAATGGTGTTGGTCAACCCTGACCCAGTGTTAGCCGAGGCTTGTTTGGATGAAACGTGTGTGTGTGTGTCCGCAGTGTCTGTGCGGGCGTATTTTTGTGTGTTTGCGAGTGTGTTTGGACTAAAAGTAACAAGCTTTATTCCCTAACAATGTTCCACCTTGCCCTCATTACACACAGGTTAAAGTGGCACTCAGTCCTGTCTAGACAGCTCAAGAACACACACACGCACACATGCACACCTACACACACACACGCTTACAGGTGAGAGTGGACTACGGCCTGGTCTTGCCAGTGACCGGGCCGCAAGCCCTCAATCATGGACTAGTGAGAGGGAGAGATTGTGATGATGTGAGAACAAAAAGTGTGTATGTTGTTTCTTAATTGAATTTAATACAATCTAAACACCACAACAGGCCCGCAGTCAGAAGGAGAAGAAAAGGAGCATTTTTCTGTTGTTAGAGAATTTACAGCTAATGCTGCCGTCGCTCTAAATACTTCTTGTTCTTTTTCTGATTTTCATTTCTATCCAACAGATTGTTGTTCGTCGAGTTGTATTCTTTAAATATTGCTGCTGTCTTCCACAGTTTCCTTCTGCTCTTGTCGCTGTAATTATTAAAGCTGGTGGTGTTGCAGCTGTTTTTGCTGTTGAACTTGTTGTTTACATTGTGTGTTGGTCATTTTAGGCCTGGCTGATAAAGAGTTAGTGATATGTAGCAGCAGCAGACGCTTCATTGATAGCAGTAAGTGCATTTTTTGATAAAATAGTTTCTCTTAAATGCATCAAATACAATCTGTTACGTAAGAATACAGTGAAAGTGTGAAGTTGTATGGACTCCCAAACGTGTTGTGTCTTGATAATCGAGCCCCTCCGTCTCTCTCCTGGTGGTTTCTGTGCTGGTCTCTCGAGACACGATCACTCGATGTGTATAAAGTTGAAGCGGTTCCCTCATCCTCATTTATTAGTGGTTGAATTTACTTATTTGTGTGTTTTTCATTGTTGTTTTATCATAAAAGTGTTATTTGTGTACCCTGATAAATGCTTGGTTCAAAGTAAGGTGGTTACATTCAAATTAAACACTCTCCTGGTCTTTATTTAAAATATAAAATATACTTTTTGTTGTTTTAATGTAATTTAATGTAGCAGCTACATGGTTCATTTTAAGGATCAAGAATTTTTTTTTGTTGTTGTTTAGCATTTCACATATAATAAATATTATTGTCACATAATGGTTCATTTATTTCTTTAATTAACACATCTTTTTTCCTTGTCATTTCCATTCTCTGTCTTAGACAATAATTCAGCCTTTAGTGAGCAGTAAATTGGAGGTTAGGACTTATCTGTTCAGTATTTCAACACCTCCGTATAGTATTTATAAAATGCACTTATTCTGTAATATTCCTTCAGTTTGCAGGTTCTCAAAATCTAAGAAAATTGTGTGAATTTTTTAGGATGTTGTCTGAAAAGAACAATGACATTTGACACTCATTGATGAAACAGAAACAGTGACAATTAATTAAATGCAAAAATACCCTGCAAGTGGACAGCAGATCAGCTAAACATACAAAAACATGGTTTTTGACTGCAGGCAAGTAAAGATTATAGGATATGTGAAGTTTTCACTAAAAAATAAATGATAAAAAATTAACTTGGGCTTATTTAATAGGATATCTGTCAGGTTATTACAAGCTGCTTTTAATGACAGCAAACTAAACTGACTAAAATGAAGATCTTAAAAGTTTAATGACAGTAAGAGACAAAACTCTCATTAGGAAATCATTAGGATGTCAAAGAAAAGGACCAAATGCAGCACATTGCATCATGGTGGCAGAAAAGAAGTGCACATATCATGCGCTTCTTTTTTTTTTGTTTCATTATGTACATTTTTGGGGCGAATATAGTTTACTAGGTTGCTAACAAGGAGTGGTTTCAGACACATCCAAAGTGTCCAAGGACACTTTACACATCCAGGTGCACTCAAAACTCTCTCATCCTCTCACACACCGGGTCCTCGTAGTATTTCCTCACTCTCAAAGAACTGTTTCTTATTCTCCCTCCATTGCACTCCAGTCTCTCCATCCACCGAGTCTCTCCCTCACCCACTTTACGTCTCGCTCCTTGCCCAAAAACCTCCATTTCCAAAAGACGTGATAATCAGCGTCTACTGAAGCACGGCAGAAAAACATTTAAGGGAAGAGAAGGTGGGGCGGCGGTGGCGGAGGCGGCGGTGGCGGAGGCGGCGGTGGCGGAGGCGGCGGTGGCGGCGCTGGAGGAAACGGGGATCGGGGGGTGAAGTGGTGAATTGGCGGTGAGGAGATTGCGGCGACAACACACACAAGGCTTTGCTCTGCTCCGCCACACTGTCAAATCTGCCTTGTATTCACACACACACACAAATTCAAACACACACACACACACACACACAAAGATTCTCTGTAATAGATTCTCGTCTTGACACTCAATTCCGTGGCGAGACGATCCCGCTTTATCCCTCCCTGCATCAAATATTTAAACACTTGTATTAGTGGCTGTGTCATCCCCTCAAACACCCGCAGCTTAGAGCACCAATCTCCTCTCCTCTTCTTTCTCTTCTTCTTCTTCTTCTTATTTATTTTCTGTCTCTCCTCCACCCTGCTCTAACTCTCTTTCCTCATCTTCCCCAATTCCACCCCTAATATCCACAATGTTATCACCTGCTTGCCTCCCTCCACCACCCCATCATTTTATATTTTCAATACTTCAGCCCCCCCCCTCTTCTTTTTCTTTTTTTTTTCCTCTTATGAAGGAGTGTGATAGAGGGAGGGACATAGAGGAGGGGCTATGTTTTTTTTTTCTTCTTCTCCCCTGTTCTTTTCAGGCTTTTTGGTGCGGGCAGAGAGCCCCTTTTCAATCTTATGAGGCGAAGCTCTACAGATTGCAACAAGGAGAGAGGGAGATGGAATGGAGAAAGCTGGATAAAGGAGGGGAGAGGGGGGGAGAGGGGGGGAGAGCGAGAGAGAGAAAGAGAGGGGAAGGGAGTGGGGTTTCGGTGGCGGCGGCGGCGGCTGTGCGCTTGAATGATGTCTTTCAAGAGGAGCAGTCTAGCTTGTCAAATCGCCGGCTGCGAAATGAATTGGCATATCTGTTGGGCTCGGAGAGGAGATGTCGCGCCACGCCGTTTCATATTCCTCGATAAGGCCAAATAACGCAATTGTCAGAGAGACAGAGAGAGTGTGACAGAGAATGAGAGAGTAGAGCCAGTTAGAGGAGAGTGGTGGCGGAGGTAGGGGTGTAGGGGGAAGAGGAGGGGAGTGAAACTGACAACAATAGAGTGTGTATGATAGACAGAAAGAGCTTTTACACCTGATATTCCGCCTGCCGTGTCCGTCTGTGGTTTGTGTTACGGCAGCCTAATGCAAACCTTTTAAAAACCACTCAACACATAAATCTGCCGGCTTAAATCTGATTGCCTGCCATTGAAGTTCTCGACTTTTAAGGCCCAAAAAGAGCGAACACCATGACCTAATCGTGTTTGTAAGATTATTATGGTGGGGCATTTCTGCTTTAGATAGAGCACAATAAAAATACTGAGGGCGGCGAGGGAGGTGGGGAGGCGAGCGGGAAAAGGTCGCAAGCCATAAATAAACTCCACAATGTCATAAGTAAATGCAACTTGGCCTCCTCAGCAACCAGTCGGACTCTGTAGCCGTCTTTTCAAGTCAGCACCCAAATATCTCCCAGATAGCACTTCGCAAAATAGTTTCTAAAACTGCTTAAGAGGAACACTAAATCAATGTCACGCATGAAGCCCAACATACCTTTCATGGAGGAGTACTTCTCAGTATGTAACAACAGCCGCATAATGTCCTCTATGGCGAAGGAGGAACGTGCCGACTGAAAGGCCCCAGCTGACCAGGAGGTTCAAACCCACAAGCTTCTTGTTGCTGTGAGGCGACAGTGCCAACCACTGTCCCATCCTGAAATGTTATTTTTATGATGGGTTTTTCCTTAATCCTTTACACGGCACTCATTGAAATACTTGGCAATTTAAAATTTCAACCCTGAAGTGTTATTGGTGGATATAAGAAGATATTTTTTCTTTTTTGACTTTTTAAAAAAGTTTTAGATTCAGGCTGCAAATCAAACTCAAAGCAGTTATCATATATGAATCCTCACCCGGCACGGGTGTAAAGAAATCCAAACAACACGTGGATAAATGACTTTAAACTATACATATAAAGATGAGGGAACATGTATTTCCAAATGACCAGTCAGACTTAAGGAACTTATGACACTTTTGTCAAATTATCACTCTGGCTCACTCGTGATTGGTCCGAGGCCGTAGTGACCGTGTTGTGATGTCACCTGACCTTCACTGATTGGCTGGATGAAGTCACGTGATTCTGCCCCTTGCCATTTTTAAAGCCTGCAGAAGTTACTATATATGGTTCCTTGCCCGATAAAGGGTTAAAGGCCTATCAGGCAGCATGCATAACACCGACTGCCACAGCATTAAAACCACTGACAGGTGATGTCATCTTATTACAATGCCACAATCTGCAGGAAAACCAGGGGTCCTGGTGTTCATGAAGATCTGACTTTGACATGTATGAACCAACTAGCTATTGTTGCAGACCACGTACACCCACATAGCAGTGGTATTTCCTGATGGCAGCAGGACAGTGCACCCAAAAAATAATCAAGAATGGCTCAAGGAACAAAGGAAAGAGCCCAAGTTGTTGGTGTGCCTCCAAACTTCCCTTCCAAGCATCCATTGGATGTAGCAGAACAAGCCACAGAGGCCTCAACCTGCCATCCGTAGGATTTAAATCAAACCATTTAAAAGCAGAAAAGGAGCAGAAAAACGACAAGCTCAGATGACAATCATAACACGATACTATTAGACGGTAATCTCAAGGTCAACTACCTCAAGCGTCCTGCTATAAACACACAAGTAGTTTACCAGGCAAAGGGTTCCACTGTCCAACGCTGCAAGTCAGACTGATCATGAGTTTCCTAGAAAACCTCGTTGTCAAGCTGTTGTGGTCTTGACCAGAGAAAGTCAAAGTGGTGTCATAACTTCCCGAAAGCTGCCGTATGCCCAGAATCATAACTGTCTTTTAGAAGTGACAGGAGGCCTTGTGTACATTAATGCAGAGAGAATATGACGTGTAACAGGCTGCACTGAGAGATATTAATGAAGTTTTAAAAACATTGTTTGTAAAAATTCCATATGTTACTAAAATGTGTTTCTTTGTTTGTCACTATTAATAAATCTTTTTTTTTTTTTTAAATGTCTGTAAAATATGATTTTAACATGGGGTTTAATCTGTATTATAGAACTAATAGTTTTGATCTGATCACTTGATAGGTTGTTTTCAGCCTTGTTGGACCGTCAGTTCTGTCACGTTCCCATTTAACTGGTAATTAAATTGTTATCCTAACCATTAAAACTAATGGCTGAACTTAAAAAATAGGGACAGAGTTTTCCTTCAAGCTTACGCACCCAACAGAGTAGAGTTCATATCTGCTGCAGCTACTGTTTTCCCCCCAGACTTCCTACCTCTTGTGTCTACATGCGCAATGTGTCACTGGGTGGTTCAGTGTTGTGCTGTCCAACAGTAGACTACAGTGTGGTTCAGGTCTGACAAACTGAGACTTGTTTGTTCAGTAGCGCAGAGTCCAGCAGAGGAGAGCAGTGGAGTGTTGTTAAGGGAGACCACTGTCTCCAGAAGTTGCAATGATGGCTGTGAGGACACATACGATAACATATACATGCACACACACACACACACACACACACACACACACATCCGGAGTGCAGCGGTGACTGCTACACTCTGGTAGTAGTGCACAATATGACAAACTCTGAGGAGGGTTGTCTGAAGCTGCAGTCCAAGAAGAGAAAGAAACGGACAGACTTGTCTGGTTTTAGAATTAGACTGCAGTTCTTTTTGTGTATGTGTGTGTTTGTGGTGGCAGATAGAAGCTTCGCTGCTTCTTGGTTACTAAGAAATATGCAAAAGAAACAAGAAGTGCTGTCAGCCTGTGGCAGCATGTTGTACAGTACGCACACGTAGACACAGTCTCAAACACACTCACTCGTTCACACACAATAAAGTATCCTTTTGCTGTTTGTTGTGCTATTTAAACAAGTACAGTTTTCCACGAATATATACTCGTATTACACTTAACAGGGATTAATGAGAGCAAAGAAAGAACAAGCAACATTTGAAGATAGGTGTATTCAAGATTTTAGTAGATTACACATGCATCAAAAGTCAGCTTTTAAAGATACAATTTCAGCAGTTCTGTGTAAGAATTTGCTAATAACCAGCTTGAAGTCTCCCTCCAGGCATTGATTTTAGCCCTAAAAACTTTATCTGTTTATCAAAAATGGATATTTAGATGTTTTTTTCTTGACAATATTCCATTCATGCTCTACAATAGGTTTGCTGTACCTCTACACCTTTGCCTCCTTCAGAATGTGCTGATCTATGTATACACTTATTGGAACCCAACTCCATCTCCACCCGCTCATTCACTGCGTGCCTGCAGCTCAAGCTCACCAGCTCACCTTCGACTCTGCACAACCAGTATTAAACTGCCCACACATCAGAATGCTCCATCCATTTAAGTCACAGCTGTACCAGGTGACTTCTTCAAGGACTGTACCACAGCTGGCAAACTTGTTCAAACTTTTAGGCCAGATCTCTGTTCAGGGACCTGCAGTGCTCAGAGTGTAATATTCACTTAAACGTAACCTCTTTTGAGCATGTTCTTTCACTATATTTTGTGAAATGAAATTCAACATTTTTACAGATGCGTCATTGTGAAACAGCATTCGTATAAAGAGTCGAGACAGATAAGCTGACCTTATCTACTTAACCCCTTTACTCTAAACCACGTATGTATTGTATTAACACACAGTGAGTTCTTGACAATAACTACTTTGAAAAACTTGTTTGCATTTTAACCTCTTTTCATTTAGTGATGCATAAAGCTCCTTTTTTACCTGGTTGTGCTTGTCTTATTGACCCATTATTGGCGGACATTTTTGTAAAAAGCAGGATAATGTTATCCATAATTTCCTCGTTGTGTTTTAACAGTTATTTTCCTGTTGTTTATCTAAGTTTATCTATTGGTTCATGGGTTTAGTGGCCAATAGAGACCACGGTGTCGATAAAATCACTAACAAACTGTTTAGTGCTTATATCTATTGTTTTGTTTTAATTTTTTGATCTAAAAAAAGTATTTGTCCTTCTTTATTTAAACTGTCACTGGTTATTTAATTTATTTATGAAAAATGGTGGAGACTTTTATTTATTTTAGCATGAAATAGTTGGATATAAAATCTAATGCTCAGTAACAGCAGAAAAACAAGCATCATTTCAGTGGTTTCTCTTAACACACTGCCAAATTAGTAAATGAGATCCTAGAGCACTTCCTTGCTTCTTTTTTTTTTTTTTTTTTTTGTCCGCAGCACTTGGTAGCAGTCTTTTCTTCCCCTCCATCTGTTATAGGCCCGCCCCTTCTCCTCTGTGGCCGGCCCATTAGCTGGGTGACCAGTGGACTATGACAGGGCAGCCTGGTCATGGCAACACACAGCTGTAACATGGATGGTGCTTTTCACATTAGTGTGGTGAACAAGGGGAACAGGAGCAGGAGCTTTTCCATTAGCACCTCCCACGAGCTGCCAAGATCCTGACAGAGAGAGAGAGAGAGCGAGAGAGAGAGAGAGAGAGAGATGTTGACCATGTTTTCAAATGGCTGCTTCTTAACAGTGTGACAGTGGCCTGAGCTGAGATGTGGGCAGTAGCATCACTCTATATTCACACACTGAGATAGTGAGAGAGAAGATGAGGCATGCTGGAGAGAGAGAGAGAGAGAGAGAGAGGGAGAAAGTAGGGAGGATTGTGTACAGTGTCATTAGTATGTATATGATTTAAAAAAATGAAGTGGGATTCCTCGTTCCTATTATTTTTGCTGTTGAACAAAGACGTGCATGAATATTGGGGCCGTGAAGTCGGATTTTCTTCTCAGTTCGAGTGTATTTTAGACTTCATCTTCTTTGCAAGTGTGTTTTTTCATCAGAATTTTAGCTTGTTTAGTTAAAACTTTGAGCGGGATTTTACTAAAATACATTTTCATGTACATGTAGGGTTTTATTTAAACATCCAAATCATTAAACAACACAGTCTTCCTACATTTTAACCTGCAAGTTAAAGGAATACTTCAGCAGTTCAACGTAGAACTTCGCTTATGTTTGGGAACTTGTGGGAAAAATCCTGACTTTAGCACAGGTCAAGCTCATACAATTCTGGATCCTATAATTCCCATAATGCAACTGGGTCTCTTTGTTGCTCCATGTCGGTCTGCCATGAGGCCAGTTCCTTCGCAACATTGACTTTCTGGTTTAACTTTGTTGTCTATAACGTCCTTGTATTGCCATTGGTTGACGGCCTATAGGAAAAAGACAAATTCAACCGTGAGTTTCTTTCTGTTATATTTAGGATGACTTTAAAACAAGCCTAATCTGCAACAATTAGCTTAAGTCCCATTTTCTACTCGTGGAGCCTCACGACATTTCCAATGCAAACCACTGCGTACACAAATCCGTCTGCATTTGACTGCAGCGTTTGCATGTGATGAGCGTAATGCTGCTTATCTTCTTTCCCTTTTGACTTCTTGTTTTCCAAAGTCTTGAGGTATAATTACAACAGAGCTATTGAAATGGATTGCCGACTATTTCATCAATGGTTGGCCCTTTTTAAAATTTTCTTCGTTTTCCTTCTTCATCTGCAAAGGCAGCAGTGATGTCTCTCTTGATAAAGTGATCAAACATGAGGGTCTCATTTGCTGTGATCACAGGGGACACACGTTCCCCCAGCCACGTCTTTGCCGGCTTCTTTATTTATTTTATCTTTTTTTGTTTTGTGTTTCAGTGTCTCCTTCTTCTTCTTCTTCTTCTGCTGTCTGTTCCATTGTAATTTGACACGGAGATGCTCGTTATGGGAGATCAAAGGCAGCCATCTGTGGTCTGTCAGCTTCCCTGAGACAAAGTGGGAGGTGAGACGAGAAGATCTACAACGTGCATATATCAGAAAGGGTGAGAGAGGGAGTCAATGAGAGAAGCAGGCATTAACAGGCCACGGAGGAGCGCAGGAAATGGATTTACCTGGAGGAGAGAAAGGAAAATTAAAAGCAAGATGAGCAAACAAAAGAAGGAAAAGACAGACTTTGAGAAATGGAAAGACAGATCTAGCAAAAAAACAAATTGGCCAATAGAGATGACAAAAGAACAGAGAGAGCAAAGAAAGTGACGACACTGAACATGTCTGATAAAGTAACTAATAAACATACACACATACACAGCACTGTTTATTTCACCACTCAAAGTATTTTAGCATTTAATTTATTCCTAATGGGACCCAGAAGTACACTTGGAGATCTCACACCTTTGCTAATGCTCCGCCTGTCGACAACCCGCTCTGATGAAAGTTTTTCACCTTGCTAACGTATCTACATGGCATTTGTGGACTTGGAGACACATCGCACGTGAAAGTGAGCAGTCAGTGCCCCGACTGAGCAGTTCTGCTACCAACAACGGTCTCGACAGCACAGATAGAGACAGCCAGAGTTTCATACATAACAAACCCGGGTTAAATTATCTTTGTCTTTTGTGGGACTGTAAAGACCCCATGATGAGGTTTGTTTTACCGGTGTGTGAACTCTTGAGATAGCTGGGATTTAATACAGCATTTAGACAGCATGTGCTACACACAGGAGAATGAAGCAGTCTTGATTATTGTCATTAGATTCACATGTGTTTTTCCACTATGACCAACAATAACAACAAAACATATGTAGTTGCACCATAAATACAGTCAAGTCACTGTTTGTTACACGGCATATTTTAAAAGTGCTTTCTAGTTAAAAACAAAAGAATAAAAAGTGTGTATCAAAGCTGAGCAGTCAGCCGTGTGGAATCAAGCGGCGTCTTCACGATCAGTTGCTATATGTTTATATATGCTGTATGTTAAAATCTAAGTTTTTTGCCTCCTAAAAGTTGCACAATTTAAACAAGTTTTAACCGTATTTTTCTTTAACAACTTGAATTGAGGTGATAACTAGCAAAATCACAGCAGAATGTGTATTAATCTACATGTTAGCTGTAGAAGAACAGGATAAAACTGTAAATAATCAACATTGTTAACATCAAAAAGCCATATTTTGTACAGATTGTAGTTCGTTCTTTTACGTTTGATTGTAAAATTACACTTTTTTTTTGTTTTAAAAACAGATATTTCCCATAATTTCAGAGAAAAAAAAGTGTGTATATTAAGGAATAAAAAAAAAGGTAAATCATTTTTTAATTGTTATTTTACAGATTTTCCCTTTTACAGACAATCGCAATTATTTTCACTGTTTTTTATTCTATATTCCCTTGCCCCCCCTGCTGCAAGATTTTTATCCTTTTTTTTAAACTGATTTTATTTGTATTGACCGTGTGGTAGGGACATTGACTTCAAAAGTTCAGTGTTGATCTGTCTTTATTATTAATACATTCCACTTTATTTCATAATCAATGTCGATCTGACATGGAGTTTGGCCGTTTTTCTGTCAAACTTCATGCAAATGTTGGCTGTGGGCTCTCTGCTCCGATGTAATTCCCTTCAAGTCTGTGTAATGGTGACCGTCCGGTAAGTGCCTGTCTGATAAGTGCATAGATGTACAAGATGTTGTATGACAAGACAATAGCTGGCTAATGATGAAGGGCACACATTACATGGTACCAGACAGAATTGGACAGGACAGGACACTGTTGGAACGTAATGGTACAAGACCCTCATTACACAGGACAAGACACCGCAGAGGACAGGACATAAAGTGATCGAACCCTCTCTAGAGAGATAAAAGAGATGAGAACGACGGAGTGAGGGACACGGGATGGGAGAGTTAGTGAAAGGACAAAAGAATGAGCGAAGGAGGGATGAAATAGGAGGACAACTCCACTCAGAGAGACCCTATCCCTCAAAGTAATGATGATGTCTTAGTTGGTTAAAAAGCAGTGTTAAGTATTGGCCGTGTTGAATATCAGGCGGAGCTGGCTCGGAGAGATGGATGGCTTCTTAAGTAACAGCATCCTGATAGATATGTTGGCACAGGAGCTGAGCATGACGCGTACTGTAAGGAGAGGAGGGCGTGAAATATTACAAGGGGAGGAAGAAGACGGAGAGAGAACGTCGGAGCAAGAGGGAGGCTGATTTGACAACATTTTAGACACATATTGGAATGAAAAGAGATATTTCTGTGATTTAGTCTGATTTTACATTAAAAAAAAAAAAAAAAAAAAAGAAGATTGACATAACTCTGGACTATTAACAGAAATGTACTGCCAAAAAGACACTATCTGATCCCACAGCTTTTCTCATGACAACATGGACAAATGGCCAGATTTATTTGTTTATATTTAAATCTGAGAGCACACATTTTAATTATTGGACAGAAAATACTTTACATTACGTCTAATTAAGCCCAGATGGACTCGGTCCAGTCTGGGCCAGATGGTGTTGAAAGTCAGAAAGTAAAATAATACAGTGTGTAGAATGTAGAGACCCTATGTGACGCAGCAGAACAAACAATAATTTCTGACTTAACAGTCTGAAGATTTGCGAGCGGCTCTTTAAGTCCGTAGGCACAGAAATGCTCAGAGCTAAATCAACATTTTAAGCTCGCTAACAAAAAGCTAAAGAACAGCTTACAATAACAACGGCAGCAGGCCCATGTTTAGCAGATATGTATGGCTTGTTTACCATGCAGGTCTCCACACTGTGAGCACTGTGTTGGTAGATGTGAGTGAAAATTAGTGCGCAAATGTCAGGATTTACTTGGGTGCATCAGAGTGAGTTACTCTAAACACGTGAGAGTTACAGATGTAGGGCTTTAATGTTTCAAAATGCTTAAGTTATCTTCAACCCTGTCTATCTATCCAATCCTGCCTCCTATGGGATGTTGTGCTTTCTGCTGAGTTTTGTTTAAGATTGATTACATTTTTAAATTAACATATTGCTTTATGGTGACTTGTTTTTAGCCTACCAGTCATATACCAGATGGGGTAGGACTCATCATCATGGTAGGCCAGAAAACGCAGAAGAAGCTGTTAAAGTGTCGACCAGAGTGTCCTTGTAGACTTGGTGCTTAAACCTTACCAGTCAAAACTACTGGATGATGGTCTCCTTGAAGGTCCTGTTGCTGACTTACAGCTCCTCCTACTAGACCTGGGCCATATCATACCTTGCACGGTAATCGGGGATGATATGAAATTGAAATATCGCAATAAAATTTGAGTGAAAGGCGCATGCGTTGTTTTCGTCCGGTCTAATGCACATGGAGCGAGACGCATGGCGGCGACCGAGGAGGACACAGTAGCACTGGACCAGAATATCTGAATATTCGGTCGCTGTGGTGGTGTCCGCATAGCAATTTTGAGATCCGAATATTCGCTCGCCACCTGCCGCTACCCTCTCCCCCCGCCGCCGCCACCACCACCCAATGGTGGAAACAGAGCTGTGACTGCTATCCTAAACTGGCACTAGCAGCCAAGTACTGCCTGTGCGTCCCGCCCACTTCCACCTTCCACCCGGTCGGTCCAAATATTCACCCACCGCTATGCCCTCCTCCCCCAAAGAAACAAAGTCAGCCCATTTCCGTTTGAAATGTTTTGATTAAACAAATTGTCAGCAAGCAATGTACAACTTATGCACTATTGATTTTGGTACAGTACAGCTTTAATGCACATCAAAAACAGCTGCTTGCTAAATGGAAAATAAATTGTTCCTTGTTTTTTGCACCAATAAAGTTGTGCAGTTTTGAAATATTTTGTCTAGCGTCAATTATATCGTCAGTTATATCGTTATCACAAATTTTCTCATTTATATCGTGATAAATATTTTTGCCCGCGTCACCCTACCCTACCTCCTACCTCCTTATCCGGACTTTGTGGCTATTTCAAATTACAAGCCTTTCCTACTATGTCGCGGTCTTACGTTTATGTGAGAAAATACAACTGTTTCAAAATGAAATTGTGTGTCTTTCAAACTGTGAATGAGAATGCAGGTAGAGCGTAATTCTAGGGCGATAAGGCTGCAGGCTGGCCATTTGTTTTTGCATATTTAATGCTATTCAAAGCATTCATTGTTATTGCACCCATTTTGGTTGTTACCCCTTAAGAAGTAGTTCTCAGGTCCACTAGATCTTGCCAGTTGGTGGCCTCCTTCACCGTCTCGTAGGCTCAGTAGCCTGAAATCATCTACTGGAGGTAGGGCCACGTGTTTCCTCTCACAAACCATATCTGTACCAATTTCATGGCAATCTATCCGATAGTAGTCAAGTTTGCCAAAATCAGTGGGATTCACCCTCGTCTGGAAGCTGTAAATTACTGTACAACATTTCAATCTGTCCAGTAGTTGAAATTTCATTCTGGACTTAAATAGTGGCCATTTAAGACCGGTTGAAAAAACAAGCAACGGTTTAACAGCACATTTTGACTTTAGTGAGAAGAACTCTTTGTTGTCTTTGACCTGGCGTCAAACATCTCTATCATATTTAGCATTTTTCCATTTCTGCTTCCACATTGCAGCGTAAACATTGTTTTTCCCGGTAACACATCTTGGTAGAGAAATGGGTTGCCAACCTTGTTTATTTAACTCTAATATCAATCTACATGTCATCCCTGTGTTGTCAGCATGTGCTCCTTTCTCATTGATACCCCGGCAAACTCTATATTGTGGTTGAAATAAGCTCAGTATTAAGTAATCTCAGCTTGAATCACATGATGTCGAGTCACTGTTATTTACAAAGCACAGTGCTTTCCAGATGAGAAATAAGAACTTACAGTATTGTATACTACACCAAAATACCTGACCTTGGTGTAGACGCTACTCAATGATGAATGAAAAACTCAAGAAATCAAACACTTGGCGACGACCTCCAACAGAACCAGGCTCAGGGAGGGTAGACGTCTGCCTCGACCTGTTTGGGTGAGGGTGAATCGGAGCGAGTAAAGGACAGCAGAGAGAATTAACAACAAATAAGCGTACAAACCAGTATCCAAAATGTTTGACTCTTGCAGCTTCAGAGCCAGACATACCTGCAGAGAGAACAAAATCCAAACTGTGAGAGGGTGAGACTCCACTTTAAGCTGATCTTTGAATTGTATTAAAGGAATTGGAGATTTTGTGTGAAAATTTCAGAAATAAACGTGAAGAAAAAAATAAAACTCCTAAAGAAAGAATGCATGTAATCCACATTTTAGAGATTTTTTTAAATATCTAAAAGCGGATGTTTATTTGTCTTGAAGATGATATGGTTTTTTGAGAGGGAAAAAAAACAAGAAACAAAAAGACAAACCTGAAGCTCGCCTTTGTAAATATGTCCATTTATCATCACCTTTAGACTGCTCTTACCCTCGGAGGGTTATTTTGTCTGATGGGACTGAACCAGCCCTCCTCCCCAACCACTCCAATAAGTGTTTTTCAATTACTGCTGTCAGCCGGTAATCATCTAGTGATGAATAGTCTGATATCCAGCCTTTATATTCATTTGCCTTCTTTGTTATATTGTTTCTAGACAAGGCTACACTTGTGTGTGTGCTTGTGTGAGCAGAGGGAGAGGTGATATATATTTTTTTTATTTACAAAGTATAGAAGGTGAGATTAAATGAATGGCAAAGTTAATGAATTTTGCCGTTTTTAATTTTTCCCAACGCAAACAAACACAAACGCTGCTTTTCTGGACAATTAAAACATCCGCTGCCATTCCCCGACAAGGAGCTGAAGATTTTATTTCGATCAAATATTTATGATTATCACTCATCAGGGATAATTATTGCAATTAATTTCTCTTTTCCTGCTCTTTCGGTGCTAATAACAAAAGCACAAGCACAAACAAAAGTGGGCAAATATTATCATTAAAAGCATTATGTAAATACAGTTTTATGCAGAAAGCATGTAATTGCACCAAACAAGGTTGTGGAAAGCGGACGGTGGGGGGAACGGTTGTTTTATTTTTTTTTTTTTAGGTCATTACCGCAATAGCAGAATGGTCAGATATTAACATTGGAAGCATTGCAGAGAAAATGTTTAAAGTACATGTATTAAACCAAACCTATAAAATAATCATCAAGTAATATGATTTGATATCACCGCAGAGTGCTGGTAGCTTTGAGGAAACTTGTCATTTGTGTGTCTTCCAGGTTTCTGTTCCTGGTGGGATTTCCTGATGTTCCTGTTGGAGGCTGGACCACTGACCTGTCAGCAAACTGCCACCTTTGGGCCTCAGAAATCCACAGTTCTCCAAAAACTCTGTTCACCAACTGGTTTGTGCTAAATTGATTTTAAATTTTGTTCAGAAAAAGGCTCCACTGAAACACAACATCAGCACCTATGACAACGACCATGTAAAGCAGTTCCACAGTTTGCTTTAAATCGACAACAGAGATCAAACGGCCCGGCATACACAGAAACATGCTTCACCGGCTTCTTCCTGTTCAGGCCATTAAAGTAGTTCTTTCATTCAATGCTTCTTTTAGGTAAGAGGGGGAAACATTCCACAGGCTTTGTTCTGTGCTAAAATACATCCCTCCTCGAAATACTCCCCATGTGTTACCGTTTGTGCAGCTCAGCCTGGAAACACCGTCCTCCCTGATCCTAGTTTTAGCTTCTTAAACATAACTGTACATGAATCGGAGCTTATTGATCATAGAAGCAATATTTTCTTAACCTTAACTGTGTGGTATTTATTAGGTGCAAATGTTATACGAAGTATAAATTTTAAAAAAAGAGCTTTAAATTGCATGTAAAACTTATTCATTATAAAGTGTACCTTGATTTTTTTGCCTACTCATTGATTGTTGATGCTGGCGTTTCAGAGTTGGGTTGAAAACTGTACGAATTGCAAAGAGTCGAGAAAGAACACGGGATTAACAGAGGCCAAAATCAACGACGCTTAAGAAAACCTAACTTTAACATATTTCTGATTAAAGGACACAACATCAGGAAAGATATTAGTAGCTGTGTCCGTATAGAAGTAGAGCTAACGTGTGTCTCTGTAAAAGCAGTGTAGCAGGAGATGAAATGAGTGCCAAAGATAACAAAAAAATCGAATATTTTGTCACAGCAAGATCAGAAAAACTCCTCTGCTTGTCACTGAACGGTGATGTAGGTTTATGAAAACAGAGAAGATCCTATGTTTAGTTGTAATACCTTATATATGCCTACTGGTTTTCCACAGCAACCATGAATGTTGCTTCGTTTAAAGTATTGAAATGGAGCTTCATCTTTGGAGGATTCAACCTTGTTCTCCGTTTTATCCCGGTATGACTAATGAGCTCCTGCCACACACAGATGTGCATCCCTTCACAACACAAACAGTCTTTTCTTCTGTTACGTGGTGGAAATGTGACCAACTTATTTCCTCGAAACAATAAAATAAAACACATGTACAGGCAGAGGAAGGACTCGCTGCCCTCCTCCTCCTCCTCCTCCTCCTCCTCCTCCTCCCTTCCTTCCCCTCCTGTTTTCTCTCCGCTCTCCATCTATCACATCCAGCGGGTACCACAGGCCACTGACCAAGCCTGTCCTGCCGTCATTAGCCCCGCGTTCTCCCCACGCGATCCGTGTGGCTACCCCTGTCTCCTCTCTCCAGCCCGACACCCCATAATAATATCTCTTTCAACCTTCACACCGTGATAAATAGGAGTGCACAGAACAAAAGGGATGGTGGGAGAGGAGGGAGGGAGAACAGAGGGGTGAAGTGGGAGAGAATTGGGGGTAAAGAAAGAAAAAAAGGAGGGAGACGCTGATGTGGCGTTTCTATTGTGGACTCCTCAAAATGAAGTTTTAATGTGTTAAGAAAAATATCGATCTGTTTGCTCCTGCAGGTTTCTGAAAATTAAGTTTATTTAAGCTTGTCGGACAACATGAGACGCAGGACGTTGACTCACACTCCAAATAATATATAAACCAATACTTCTAATCACCTTAAATTAGCAAGAAATAAACAGGCAGAGTCCTACATTGTGGTCGTTTGTGCTTTTGTTTATGTTTAACGCTGACACTGCCACATTAGGAACTGCAAATATACACGATGTCAACATTAAGTGCAGTGATTGCTTAGTAGAAAACTTTATCTTTATTTAATAATTACTCTTTATTAAACAGGTCACACCGAATTTGGATCATAACCATAAATGTGCCAGTGTTATTCAGAGGGATAATTATCAGACATTTTTTAGGGTCACATTTCCATTTACACATTAAAAATACCAAAAAGTAATTCAAATGAAAAAAGACAGGAAGGTAAATATGTGGCAGCAAGCAAACAAAAGCTTAGGAGGTGGTGTGGACATAATGAGAGATATATAATAAAGGACGGTGGGTAATTATTTAAAAACAAAATGTACATTATTTTTTAACAAAGTCAAATAAATGGTGAATCACGCAGTGTTGCATGTTTCATTTAGTTGTATTTAAGGTTTTATTTGTGATTTAAATACAGAGGACGTCACTGTTTTTGCTTTTTGGTCTTTTTTGAACTATTGCGCCCTGAGACTTAATTGAATGAACAGATGATTTTAGTTTGGTTTTGAAAAGATTGATCCAACGTACTGGCTCTGTGACTGTTTTAACATGGTCCTACATTAAAGGCCAAAACACAAAATACTGCACTGAGGCAGATTTCACCTCAACATCTAACTTAATTACTAAACTGTTGTTAATATAATAATGATTCATGATAAACAATAAGAGATAAGATTGAAATACAGGATGCAGGACTAATGTATTATTACTTTAAGAATTCTTGTAGAATAGAATAGAATAGAATAAAATAGAATAAAACTTTATTGATCCTTCGGTATAAAACCTCAGGGAAATTGCTAAAAATTTTGTATAAAGTATATAAAAGTTTCTATTGCTTGATTAGGAATAATGCATTTTCAAGTTTTTAATTACTTTCATCTTTAGTGGTTTTTGTGAGTCCACGTTTTGGGATCCATTTAAATCTACCTTTGGTCAGTATTTGCCTTCTTTTCATGTCTATTAAAAAAAAAAGAAAAAAAAAAGATAGTAATATTGTTATAATGAACCTGCACTTAATGTGAAACCGCCAATAAATAGAGCTGCTTTATGGAAATAGTTTCATGAAAAAAAATACTAGTAAACATGATAACCTGAGATAATCAGTGTGAATTGTACAACTGGAGACCATGAATCATTTAAAAAGAATCAGCTCAAAATCTTATATTTCAGGAGTTTGAATGGCTTTAAATTTTCTCTGGCTGATTATCTGTTGCACTGTGCAGCAGTGTCTTTGTCTTTTGATTCATTTAAATAGTACAAATAATGATAATAATATAATAAATCAACACCCCAACAGCTCCGCCACGACAAAAAAGAGGGAGATGAAATCATTACACAGATTCCCCCGAGACGTGTTTGGGGTTTGATGTTTAAGTCATAATTAAAAAGTCTCTTGCCTCTCCTCTCTCTCAGTCCCTGCTTTCATAATATCCGTGTGATTTATTAGCACTGCCACAAATTATAGTCTTGTTTCCCCTCTGTATGAGATATAATATAATATTTCATGTAAACAGTAAAGCAGAGGAGTGTGAGCACACGTACGTGGACTCCAGCTCAGGCTTTGATCAGCGCCGTTGCGTTCTTCGCGTCCGGTGAAGGACTGGTTGTGAACCAGTCGTCACATCTTTATCACCTGCTGAGATGAATCCTGCTGGCTATCAATGGGGAGTTGGGTTTGCTACGAGGAACCGAGCGCGTGTTTGTGGACGTTTAGGTCGCGGGGTTACTTTTAATATCGGTTTGAAGTTGGAGTGGGAGTCGCGTGCAGATAAAACAATATGTCACGTCATGTCAGCAGAGGAAAGGTTGTTCATTAATTTTCTCCTCTTTTGTATGTAGCACTAAGCAGCGTGGAACTTGCTCAGGTTTCCCTCTCTCTCTCTCTCTCTCTCTAGCTATTTATTCCTCCGTTGCAAATCACTCCATCTTTTCCTCTTGTCCCGCCTTCATTCCTTCCATCTGTCTATCCGTCCTTGCTTCCCTGCGTCTCTGCTCAACTTGATTTAAGAGTTGCCCTCATGGCTTTGACACATCGGTATTTCTATCAGAGCAGATTAGAAGTGTGTGTGTGTGTGTGTGTGAGAGAGAGAGAGAGAGAGAGAGGGAGACTGTGTGTGTGTGTGTGTGTGAGAGAGAGAGAGAGAGAGAGAGGGATATCCATGATGATTCAAATATAATAGCTCTGTATTGCTGCTTTCCCTCTGTTACCATACAGTTCACTCACACAGATTAATATGTGTGTGAGCGTTCCCACCGTCGTGCGCGCTCGCATGTAGACTCGTGCGGCTACACATTACACTCCAGACAGTAATATCTGCCATGCATACATTATCCATCCTCCCTATTATCCAGAAATCACAAGCAGGAGAATTAAAGCGTGGCTCCTTTCAGTCTTGTTGCTGTTTCTGAGCAGACCAGACCGCCGCCACCCCCCTCTCCTCCTCCCCTCCCACAGTCAGAGGTTAAGATAGCAATCAGGACAGAAATGCAGATGGAGGCAGACATTTTAATATTATTTTAATATTCACAGCGGCTGGTAATTGTTAAAGGACAGTCCAGTCCTCACCGCTCTCCCTCAAAGCTTCGGTAATTGCGCCAAAGGCTGCAAAAGCGTGCAGGCGGCGAGGCGGTGACCGCGGGGGTGAAGCGGAGGAAACAAAGATGGGAAACTGGCTCGTGGAATGCCAGCTGGTCCAGAAGGATGACTGAGCTCAGGCAAACAGTTTTTTAATTCCTCTAATTGCGCCGATTCGTTCTGATCATTTGCGTACTAAGTTTGTTTCCAAGTTTTTAAGATACATTTTTTAAAAGCGTCATCTGGAAAAGATATCTTAGCTGTGTTTAGTAGACTTATTATCTTGTTTTCCAGCCTCGTGTCTCTGAGGAATAACTAATACATTCCTGGTAGATTCTTTGGAACAAGCACCGCATTTCGGCCATTACGCTTCCATCTTAGAGATTGAAGATAAAATGACTTTCCAGGTCTCTGTGGTAGTTTTCCAGTTCAGTCTTCTATTCTCAAAGTTTTTGATAAACCTTTATATCCATAGAGTTGTAACTCAAATGTGGCTTTCTGGATCATATTAATTGTCTTGTCAGTACATGGAACAACTCAACAGGCATCCTCTGTTCTACATGTCAATGACCAATAATCCAGAAAACCAGGGACACTGCTGAGGATGTTGGGTTAAGGTGAAGGAAACTGCTTAGAATCGAACGGGGAAACAAACTTTTTCCACACAACAGCCAGAGATTGTTCACCATCAGCTTGTAATGTCACGTCTATTTTAGTCGTCAGTTAAGACTGAATTCATGTCAGGTGTGAAAAATTTCAAGACTACGCCAATAAAAATAAAGAACAGAACCTGATTGAGCTTTGGCCACCATCTGCTTTACAGTAGCCTCCTTGTGCAGCAATGCAGCACTCGTGGCTCTGCTGTCATGGTTTAGATGCTCCTAGAAGTCCTGTTGTGTAAGCATATAACCACCTATGTTGCACTGGATCGCCTTAAAATGTGTCGATATCGACCCTTCAATGGGAATTTCATTTTGGGTAAAATGACTAAAAAGTCAAAGGTGGTCAAATCTGGTGAGTAGGGTAAGTATGTAATCAATGCACTGTTAACGGCACTAACAACATGTTCATCTTGCCATAGTTCAGGCTCTTTAGCTGAATCTTCTACCTCCGACACAAACTGTAGAATCTGGCGTTAACACTCTGACCCTTTGGAATGAATTCACGGGACACGACTCATGAATGTCAAGAAAACTACAAGAATCTTCTTGGTGTGTTCCTGACCTGACGCACCATGAAGAATGTGGATCCTCAAGTTTGGCGACTGCTGTTTGGTCTCCACATCACGACTGTAGACCCACGTCTCATCACCAGAGATTAATCTTGACATGATGGTTGACTCATCCTGGACTCGTGATGTTCACTCTTTGCTCCATTTGGGGTCCATCCTGGAATTGTAAATGTGCACCTAGCAGTGGTCACAAAAACACACTAACATAGGCCCTAATGGCACCCCAGGAACAGTGTTGGAGCTTTTTGTCTTTACCTTGTATCATATCAATAAATAAAGCAGATCAACTTGTAATTCTGAATAAGAACCTTCAATATTTCCATTTAGCTACAGCTTGTTTCTAAAGGTTGATTATGTTAATTGGGCTCAAAACTGTGTTCAACTGGATCTTTTTATTTCTTTTTTTTAAAGGTTGAACATAAAAAACGCTCACTGAGAGTTTTAAATAGATTCCAATTAAACAGTGTGTTTATAATAATAGAGTCGAAACCCCAAAAG
>NW_007578431.1:220056-311373 GCF_000690725.1 Stegastes partitus | reverse complement strand
TTTTTCAATACTTTTGCAACATAAAAGATAAAATTACATTCACTTCATTTTTTTTTTGATGAGGGACAAAAAGGCCTCCGTGACTAGAAACTTAGAAAAGTGGAAAAAAATATATTTGGAAAAAAAAAAAAAATCTCTGAATGCCTCCAGCGTTAACTATTTTTTGCACGATTTTGTGATCTCAGAGATTAATATAATTTCACTCTTTTAGTTAAGCAGGACACCGAGAGGGAAAACACACATTTTGCTTTGCTCTTGAACATGCAGGCTACAAAATCAAACATCAGACCTCATTACTTTATGCTGTGAAAGGGCCGAATACAACTGTGATTAAAGTCATTTCCCAGCCTCCGAAGCAAGTATCAGAACTACAGCATCTGAAGTGGCCGAATGAAACGGGGGGCAGCTGAAAAATAAAGGGAGCTGACACCAAAATAGGCTGCCTGCTCTGCATGCTCCTTGCTGTTATGCATCAATCTATCAGGCAGCCTTATTACTATTCAGATTACACACAGCGCACACACACTATTCAGATTAGAGGCTAAGGTGTGCGGGACATTGAGGGGTGCAGCGGAGACATGAGTGACCTTTTCAATCGTTGCTGGACACTTTGAGTCGGCAGTGAATCCATCTCGGCGAACTGGTGTGATAGGCGATTTCTTGAAGCCTGTCCAATGTTCTACAGATCTACTACCGGCCTATTGTAATGCATGCACATTACATTTGTTCAGATGTGCGTTGCTGTACTTTGAACACCAGCGACAAGAGGAACAAAGCGGAATCAGCCGCAAAAATCAACAATAAGAAGTGTTATAGTGTTTTCAGTTTGCATGATTTTTAACTATTATTCTGCATAGATTTTCTAAGTTTATCCTTTTGAAATGTGCAGGAGGCTGCACAGAGACAGAGGCCTCAGTTCATACAGCTATAAAAGTCACAGTGAACTATTCTCCTTTGTGTTACAGATGCTGTGCAGGATGTCACCAGGTGTGCAGCAAACTCTCAAGATACCGCAGCGCTGGAAAAGTTTGGATAACAACTTTGTTCATCCGGAGTTTCATCAAGAAGAGAAAAACCTGAAATACTGCAAAGATCTGGTAAGTCTGCTGTAAGGCTATCATGTTAGCAGTGTCTACACCCGCCTGGTTCCTGACCTCTGAATCACAGCCTACGTATCTCATTTGTTTCACAATTTAAATAATTGTGGTGACTTTGAGCTGATTGAGAACTTGTGTAGCTTGCTAGCTACAGATCTTATGAAAACACAGCAAGCAAAGCAAGAATGGGTGCAATATGTTGATATCCCAGTACCTCCTGATCTATCTGTTCTATATAACTGTGTGGAATACTCTACGATTTAAAAATGGGGAAAAATATGTGCTTAATGCTAGGAATGTTCTGATTTTGTCCAACTCTCAATTTCCGATTCCGATATCAACCGATACTGATATATGTTTGTTTCTACAGCCTTGCTTGTTTACACGCTTCATGACGCAGTTTGATGTCGTCATCATTTGCACGCCAGTGAAATCCAGGCATGATTTTATCGGTTTTCATTATAGGGAACAAAACTCCTGAGATTGACAAATATTACATTTTTATGCCAATATCGGGCCAATTATCAGAAACCCCCACTTAACACCTAAACATGAGGCCCAATTGTCACTTTGCTTTTCTGACCTTATTGTGCACACATGAGCCGCACTCACGTTTTTAAACACAACTTTTAATTCATTGCAATTAAAAGCAAATCCATTATTTTGTGTTCATTTTTCACATAGAGTGGAATGTATTATCAGCCCTGTGTTGGAGACACAGCTTTAATTAGCTGTAATTTCAAAACCAGATTCCTTTTTTTGGCTCGCAGAAAAACAACTATTATCATCTGAAAGTACAAGTTCTGCTTTTTATTTTGATATGTCGCTTATTGAAGCGAGAAGCTGGAGTATAAACAAATTAGCAAAAATATTACTTTGCAGAAGTTTTATCTGACTTTATTACATTATTACGTCGGTTTGTATGAATATATAACAAGACAAAAAAGCTCCCGTTCCACTCTTTCTTGTGACGTGATATTAATTAACATATCTAGATATTAACATGTCTACGCAAACGTGAGCTCACGATTCATTCAAAAAAGAGTCATGAGTGTAAAGATGGACAAAAAGCTGCAGGTTGTGACTAATTTGATTAAGTTCAAGATTATTTTTTCTCGTGACTCTTCTGCATGCAGACAATTATTGTTGGAAATGTTAAATCATGTGTTTTTATTTGACATGCACTCAACCGCATTGCGATAAATACTTTCAGAGCAGTTCGGCTGAGAGGAAAAGGATGTAAATTCAGATGCAAAGTGCGTCCATCGGGCTCCAAGAGTTACCACCAGGTGAATTAGCATCACTCGTTGTTAGAGAGTGTTGCTGACCGACAGAATGACTTCTCATGAGTGCAGCATTTTAAAACTCTCCCCACACACAATTTTCAGTTTGAGTTATGCGATTTAATGTCTTAATGCCTCTCTGCATTATGATGATGTGGCAGCGAGTGGCAATTTGTCTTTATGACAGCTGATGCAAAATACTGCAACTGTGTAACTCAGGCAGTCAAAAATCCTCTACATACTACACCATGAACTGCATTAACTTATTTTTTTATTTAGTTTTGTTTAGTGGTAAGAGCTGATGTTTCTGCTTTCTCATCATGTGCAAAGTTAATGAGGGGAAAGAGTGCCGATGGCATTTGAGCTGCTGGACGTGTACATTTGACAATTAATGATGAGGGAAATGTGCACTCTGAGTAAAAGATATGCCTTGTGCCATGTAGCAATTGCATATAAAAAAAAAAACACATTCATCTCACTTTCATTTTACAAGAAAACATTTCTGCATCACATTTACAGTACTTACTAGGAAGTGATCGTGGCATATGTCAGTATTTTTTTTCTTTTTTGGGGGATTTTCTTAAATGCTTCATTGATTGGTTCTTTTTAAAATCACACACAACCAGGTAAACACACAGAACTGGCAGCACACACACACACACAGAAACACACAGAGTTGTGAGTTCCCTAATAATGGCTGCTGCTCTCTCATGCATCTCCAGCCAAAGTCCTGGTTAATTATCCACACCATTAATTTATTGCTTTTGTATATCTGTTGCTTATTAGCTCAGCCAGTGAGACAGACAACACACAAGTACATTCACTGTGTGGTGTTTAATTACAGTGTAGCTGTCTCCAGCAGGGACCGAGGGTGGAAAGACACACACACATAGAAAACAACACTGATAGTGTTCACCCTATGGTGGTAGCTTAGCATGTAACTTCAACTTCAATCTGGTTTCCTAAAAAGTTTTTGCTTAATTGAAAAGGTTTCCACAAGCAATGCAGATGAGGATGGGTTCTGATCCCTCACATCTTCGTGTCAGTTAACAAATTAGTTTGGACAAAAGTGACAGGAGAGCTGCTGGTGTCTCTCAAACCACCGGTGCTCAAGGAAGGAAGTGATGATGAAGGAGGACAGAAAATATGTGACCAAAAAAACAGCATGACAAATCCAGTTCCAGGCACTGAGAAAAGTTTGAAAACTAAAAGGCTAGGGGCATTTGTTGTCTTCAACTGCTTGTTACATGACCCAAACAAGAACTTGTTAGGATGAAACTGTGCAGTTTTTAAATGGAGTGAGTTTGTTCATCAGCTATTCTGGGAGAATAAAAAGGTTATAGTGTGTATCTGTCATGATCTTTTAGGGTTGTCCATCCCATTCTTGTTCATTTTTTCAAATTCTGCACTAGTGTTCACTTGAACCCAAGAAGTGAGATTTTGGTTTGCTTGTGAGCATAATATCTCAGGAAAGCTTTGAGGGAATTTCTTCAAATTCACAATAAACTTTCACTTGAACTCAAGAAGGAACTTATTGCAATTAACTGGTTGAAGGTCAAAGATCACTGCGGCTTCACAAAACACAGTTTTGGCCACAACTCAATCATTTTGACACCAATTATGACAGAATTTCATACAAATACCATCCACCTGAAGGGGCTTGGGGGGGGCGCTGGAGCCTATCCCAGCTGACTCAGGGTGAAGGCAGGAGACACCCTGGACAGGTCACCAGTCTATCACAGGGCTACACTTAGAGACAGACAACCAAGCACACTCACATTCACTCCTACGGACAATTTAGAATCACCAATTAACCTCATGATGTTTTTTGGACCTTGTGAGAGGAAGCCAGAGAACCCAGAGAGAACCCACGCTGCACGGGGAGAACATGCAAACTCCACACAGAAAAATCCCGGGTGTTGCAAACCGGGACCTTCTTGCTGCGAGGCAACAGTGCTAACCACTGCTCCACCTTGCAGCTCACAAATACCTAAAAGGATAAAGTGTAATGACATCAGGGGGTTGTGGTTCTGTTTTGTCTACGAATCACAAGGTTACCAATTATTGACAACCCAAACTTGGTGATTGGTTGCTGAACTGGTTCAGTCTTTTAGCCCAGTGTCCTTGGACAACACACTGGACCTCCAGTTGCTCTTGATGGGGGGCAGCTCCGGTGCTGGTGCCACCATTTGTATGTTAGTGTGTTAAAGGGTGAAGGAGAAAAACATTGCAAAGCACTTTGACCATTACCATTTCACCATTTTATATTCAAAAAATTCAAAGGTCGAGTCTGGACACAGAGATGTAAAGTGTATCTTGGCTGCTTGGCAGAGTTATACAGCCACAACGCAATCATTCTAGTTAGGCTTGTTAGTTGGTGATAATTAAACACCAGATCATGTGCCATCAGATAAAATGAAAGTCAATCATTGAACTATTCAGGTAAAGGTTAGATGAAGCAGATAATCTTTCTAAACTCTGTGTTCATTTATGCTTTCAATTTCTGTTGGGAGAGGCTGTCCAACCCATGGTAGTGTCTTTCTGCCTTTTGGATTCATAGATGTAGAATTATGGTGGAAGTCAGCCTGATCTTGCTGCATATTATGGTGGAAATGTATAATAATGAAAATGTTTTAATACACAGAGAACAAATAAGTCAGTTTAGTTGAGAAGCTGAAACTGATCTATAGTAAGTTCATGATGCAGTTCATTGGCCCTGATGACTTCTTTCTACCACATGACTGCTAGTTTCACAGGAGTCCAGGTGTTTCTTTCTGGATCATATTTCATCCAGAATGTTTTTCATTAATTCATTAGTATTTCTCAATTTTCTTTGGTTTCTGACTGATTCTCTGGTTATCTCTACATTCAGTTTGCACTGAAATATTAATCCTTGTGATGCTGCACCGACCTTATTTTTTAGTTCTTAGTGGTTTTCATTTGATTTCCATGTGGTTCCATAAGTAGCACATCAGGTTGTCCTGTAAGAGATCAAACATACACAATTCAAATCCTGCCCTGCTCTACCAAAATATAACCTCCAGAAAAAGCCTCCGACAGACACAGCGACAGAAAAGTCAGCAGACACCTACACAAAGACATGGGAGGGGGCAGGAGCAGCAGATAACTTAATAGAGGGATCGGACAAGGGCTAAAAAGGAAGAGTGAAATCATTAGGATGCAAATGAGAGGGAACGATTAGCATGTGTGTGAGAGATTGAAAGAGATACTGTATGAAAGGCGGAGGACGAGATTGAGTCGTCTCCGCTTTCACCGGGGTTTTACTCTGAAAGCAACAACTGTCACACGTTGGCTGTCAAAGATTCCGGCGACGGGTGCAATTAATTTTACAGTGATGACTATTTTACCAGCTGCAGGAATGTGTTTGACAATGCAGTGACTCATCCCTCTGTTCAAACCTTTCCGCGCAGCGTTTTATCGGAAACATGAAGGCAAGAACTGGCAGGGGTCGGGCGTCTGCAAGTCTGTGTTCCAACAAAGTACAAAAACACAACAGTGCTGCGAAAAAAGTTCATTATTTTACTATAGAACAGGAGCCGTAATGCTGCCATGAATGCACAACAGCACCGAAATACCTGTTAATCCGCACCTAAAAGTAGTCCCGAAAAATGCACTATTTACAACAGTTTCAGTAACGTTTCATCCAAATTAGAGGAAGTAGTTTGGCACAAAAACACAATAAATAGCTTGTATAAACAGTCATCCAGTTACTCTGATATTTGTATATACAGCTCAAGGACAGATCTCATCAGTGGAGTTGAAAATCCACCATTGAGTTTTGGCACAACTGAAAATGTTTGATTCGCCTTTTATTTTAACTAAGAGTGTGGAATAAAAGTGTTGTAATTGGCCTGGACGTCATTTCCAACAAATTTCAGAGCATAAAACACTTAATTTTCTGCATTTTGGTGAGTTTTTACCCACCTATTTGTTACATTTGTGCATCAATTTATTGTGAAAATGGCTTTATTGATGTAAAGGAGAACATCAAATTCAACTAACAATGCCAAATATAATAGAATATGATGCAGTCAGGCTCTCAGGCGTTCTGTATGACTTTCACATATTTATTCTAATGTAAATCAACATTTCTCTTTTAATAGGATTTGTGCTGAGTCAACACACACGAAGGCTTCATTTGCTCTTCTGTCCGTTCTTGTGTCTTTTGTATGAAGAAGTAACCTCTTTAAATGTGCATGTGGCACTGATTCACATCGATGTTAAATAAGTGTTTTAAAATAGATTTAGAAGCCTTTGGCCTTCAATAGTTCCGACGTGTTTTAGCAACATGTTTAACCCGTTGTGCATATTTGAAGCATAACCATGGGAAGATTTTTTTAATAGTGATGTATATTTCATCTGTCTACTAAAACCTACCTTCCTATACAACTAAACTGCATTTTCATTTATGTTCTTTTCTCACCCAAAGTTAAAACTGTGACGTAGAAGGAAAGGCTCACAGTTTAAAGGAGGACCAAAGTTCTCATAAGATGGTGAGGAGAGGGGAGGACGGAGCCAGCACCAGAACTTTCACCCAGAAATCTGGGCTCTGGTGTGGGACAGTTATTCTTAGATTTAAGTTTCATTTTCACTCGTTTACTTTTCGATCTCCAGCCACAGTTTGGTTATGTTTCGGAACATTTGGGTTAAAATGCTACCCTTTCAAAATGTGTTTGAAGCGTCTCCTTTATTTTCTGGGTTACCGGGGTGACAAGTCCTGGCTCATCTAACATATGCTTATTGACTGAGTGACAGTAGAGCAATAAAATAAACGGTAAAGATATGCTGATTGGACATGTATTCCAACACATAATATGTTTCCCTCAAAGTGGAACTGAGAATGCAGTTATGCTGTATGGGAGAATCATTTTTATTGGACAACTGTGTTACTGAAGGTGTGTGTGTGTGTGTGTGTAAGTCTGTGTGGGATAATTACATTTGCCACAAAAGATTTAGCGGTTGTACAAGCTCATAATTCATATTCTGGGGTTAAAAACGACCCGTCCTTCCTTCTTAGAGTCATTTTTGCACCTATAAGTAACATTATAGTTGTTTTTCAAATGCAAGAGACCACTGCATATGTTCTTATTATTTTGTCCCCGGAGATCTACACTTGTGATTGTGGAAGTGTGCGTCTGCGTGAGAGTGTTGCTCGTGAAAGTACATATTTCTGGACAGCAGACATAGGTACAGACTGTACATTTTAGACTCTGCTGTGTTTTTATGAATCACATAAATTGGGCCAGTGTCCTCTTTTACACTCTGTTTCTTCTTCTTCTTCTTCTCTCTCTTTTTGTATCTCCTTTCACCTGATTTTTTTCCCCCTCTCCTTCCTCCCGTTCCGTCTACCAATGAGGTGAGAGGGTTCGTACAACTCTGTTAGCCGCTGTCTTAGTCATTGAGTCTCTTCATAAAACAGAAATATGTAGTGGCTCGGGCCAAAGCCATGACCAAATAAAATCCAGCCAAGTGTCTTCCAGGGAACCCATCAATTCACATCATAAAAATGGCTCTTTATTTGTGTTTTCAGTCCGTCAGTCTGTTGTTGGCCATTTGGCTCGTCTTAGGTACTGGGATATCGCCCCTCTCCATAAATCCCCCTCTCATCTCTCTTTCTCTCTTTTTTCCCTTTAACTCTGCCTCTCGTCGTCTCCTTGAGTGTTTCATGGTGCATCATGTGAGATTTATTTCCAAATATACTGTTGCAAAATGTACTGTGTGTCTTCTTGTTTTGAGGAGGGATTTACTCCCCGTTAAGAAGAGTTATGTACACTGAGGCGTTTTACACCCTGACTCTTGGTAACAGGGTGTTCTCCGACATATTTCACCCGGGCCTTCGCCTAATCCACATATCAATCCACAGCCTAGAAACACTTTCACACACATTTACAGGGGAAGGAAGAGATCTCATAGGGGTATTTGACAGCAGTGTTTTTAACTTGCAGGTTGTGTATTGTTTGTACCAATAAATTTTAGCCTTTAAAAAGCAAAAATCTGCATGCAGTCTGAGAAGACGAAACATGTCTTATCTGACTGAATTGAAAGAAATCATGCAGTTTGAATAAATCTGATGCTGGTGTTTTATGAGCAACATATTCAAGACTTTGCGACAGTTGGATGCATGTCCTTGAGCACACAAAAGTTCATTCTCTCTGCTTCACGCTGTTGTTTCCTGTCATACATCTTAATTCATACATCTTCTCACTTGGAAGTTAAAAAGACTTCTTCCTTCTTTTTCTTTTATTACTGTGTTGAATTAGAGCAATGCTGGTGAAGGGGGTTGCGTTGCCGACTACTCATCATAGTTGTGGTTATGTTTTGGCACTCGCAGCACTTTGGTTTGGGAAAGACCATCTACTGACTAAAAATCTGCACTTTATGAACATATTCCCTGACCTTAACCAAACTGCCTTTGTTTGTTGTCTAAACCTCACAATTCACACAACTCAGGATGTGAACTCTGCTCTTTGACGTCAAAGTCTTGCACTTGACACACAGTCGAGTCCATGAGTCACAGGAAACGATGCACGTATGGACAGGATATGATGCATAAGCTAGGAAGATAACTTTTGATCATGAGTTCAGTGTTGTTGTGTTAAACCACTCTGTTGGCTGACTACTGTTTTCTTTATGAAAGTGGTGTGTTGGCTTGTGGTTTGCTTTGATGCACTGAAAAGAGTTGCATCAGCTCTTCTGTTGTTGCATTTCTACTAAAGTCATGCAAGGTGTGTTTGCTGCCTGCTGTGGCTGAGACATATTTTTGAAACAAGACTATAGAAACTGTGCTATTAAAACATACTGGCTTTGATCAGTAGCTAATGCCGGTGTTGCCAAATCAACCAGGGCAAATAAATGCTGATTGAGCTATACTTTTAAGAGTTGGCGAGGGACTCAGACATCTGGGAGGAGCTCGGAGTGGAATCCCAGGATGACTCCTGAACGACTTTCCTTGGAGGTTTTCTGGACTCGTCCAACTAGGAGGAGACTTCAAGGTAGAGCCAGAACACGCTGAAGGGATTGTGTATGTCATCTGGATCCCCTGAAAAGAACTGAAGAACTGAAATATCTCATCAACTGTTGGATGGACGGCCGTGAACTTTGACATTCATGGTGTCCAGAAAAAAAATCCTAATCAATAGAATGGTCCCCTCACGTTTCCTCTAACATCTCCAACGAGGTGCCAGGATGGTTTTGTGTATCACCATGAACAATGGTACATGTCAAGTGGTGGGAAATATTTAGGGCTGGACCCGAATAGCCGACTATTCGTTCGCTGTGCTACAATCAGGATTTCAATTTTGATCTCTTTCTTCAAGGCAAAGCCATCACAGTGTACAATGTTGAACACAGTATATTAAGACATTGTGTTTTCATTGACAGTTTTGCACACGGCATACATTTGAACATTACATTTCACAACCAGGGCTGCAGGGTGGCGCAGTTGGTAGGTAGGTTGCCGGTTCGTGTCCCGGTGGGGGCACCGGAATCTTTCTGCGTGGAGTTTGCATGTTCTCCCCGTGCAGTGTGGGTTCTCTCTGGGTTCTCTGGCTTCCTCCCACACAGTCCAAAAACATGTTGAGGTTAATTGGTGATTCTAAATTGTCTACAATTGAGTGTGCTTGGTTGTCTGTCTCTAAGTGTGGCCCTGTGATAGACTGGTGACCTGTTCAGGGTGTCCCCTGCCTTCGCCCTCAGTCAGCTGGGATAGGCTCCAGCCCCCCATGACCCTAGTGAGGATTAAGCGGTGCATAGATAATGGATGGATTTCACAACCACCTGCAAACCTCATTCTGAGTTTTTAGTAAGATTCAGTACTTCTCTTATGTTCACCGACAGCACAAATGTAAGGTTTCAGAACAGACAGTGCATAACTGCCTATTCCATCTGGGCCTGTGGAGCTACAGGCCGGTCAAAATGTCCACTCTGGTTCTGTCCACTGCCAAAAGCACCTACAACGGACACATTGGCATAAAAACTGGATCATGGATGAAAGAAGAAAGAAGGTTCCTTTTACATTATGTGGACATACAAATATGCTATTTTTGGAAGCAATGGCAGCATTACTTTCTATACACAAGCTGGCAGAGGGAGTATGATAGTCTAGGAAGTGTTGGATCCTGACATTCATGTGGATGTTACTTTGACTCATACCCTCTAAACATTGATGACAGCCTTTCAGTAGGATAGTGTGTTCAGGAGAGGTTTGAGGAGCATGACAAAGAGTTTGAGGTGTTGACTCGGCGCTAACATCTTACTGCTTGATACCTGAGGACCCCTTCTGAGGTCTTGTGGAGTCCATGGGACCCACGTAGTATAAGGAAGGTGGTTTTAATGTTGTAGCTGATTTGTTGCACACATGCTCTTGTCTGTGACCTTTTCTATTTGCTGTTTAGAGAGTAAAATGCACGCATTAGTGAAGGCTTGACTTCTGGGACCATTTTCTCATGGCTCGAGGCCACTCCGACTGATGCAGATCTGCCCTCCGCAACCATTTTCACACATGAATCATCTAACATTAGTGCAAACATTTAAAAATACGCACACAATGCACATGGAAAAGAAAACAGCTGGGTTCTTGATTGTTTAAGGACACAGCTGTGGACAAGCCCGCCTTCTTTTCCAGTATTTCAATCTTCACCTTCAATGTTTCTTCTCCCTGTCACTCCTCCAACATCTCAGTTTGAATTCTTTGCAGTATTCTTTTTGGACATTTCTCTCGGCAAAAAAATGCACGAGTCTTTCCAAACCACGTAAATACGAACAGCCTGACCGTGCAGATGAGCTCAGTGATGTTATTTCATCCTGGGTTTTTAAGGCTCGGTTTTTATATTCGCCTCTGTAGTTTGTGTCTTCCCTCCTTTTCTGTTCCCATTCCGCTCTGTTCCTCTGCCTCTCTCCCCAGGCTGTGCATCAGGGCTCTGTGTTAATGACAGTTGACAGATAGTTGAAGGGCACGGGCTGCTCCCTGTCAGCCCTGTTTTGGACTCATAATTATTTCACCAGTGTCACGTCACTGTCACCCTCGCCGGCTTTACACTGTCACACACACAAACAGATCCCGCCCACCCGCCCTGCCTGCCGAGCCTCGAGGAGAGAGAAAGAGAAGTGTGCGTCTGCGTTATGTGTGTGTGTGTGCGTGCGTCTGGCTGTCACTCGACCTCCGAGTTGGCCGCTTCCCTGCCAAGACAAGCATCGCCGCCACTCGGCAACCGTCGCTCGTCTCCGTGGTAACGTACCAGAACCACAGCCTCGTGGCAAGTGTGTCGGCACGGTGGAAGGTGACTTTCCAACAGGATACAAATTAATGTTTGGGCAAGGTGCTTTAGAACTGGCAAAAGATGTGCTGAGGTCTGCAGCCCAGGAGGTTCTGGAGGAGCAGCCCAGCGGTTTGACAATAAAAAAGATTCATAAGTGAAGCACACAAAAATGTGTCAGAAGAGCAAAGGCGATGAGAAGACTCCACTGTCACTCATTTAAAGCTACCACACAGCAGTTTGACCGTTGTGTTATGTCGTCATGGCTTCTAATTCCTAATGTTTGACATTTCATTGACCCCCGCGGCTATACGTTTTTATTGCATATTCATTTTGATGTGTTCTTTGTAACTTACTGTGATTGTAGCTCATCTTCACCAAGACAAGTGTAGAAATTATGATAATGAACAATTGCAACTTTTTCCTCAAAATGCACACATTTTCTTAATAAAAACAAGTGGTGACAAAATATGACAATTTCAGCACCAGTATTACATTTATAACATTAATAATGTGTCTACATTCGATCCGTTTTCCTCCCTGATCAACTTTAAACCCTCCAAGACACGATCCTGTTCATGTCAGAAACGACTGATCAACAAAACCAGTGGTAGCCTTCAGTGAAACGGACGATGTAATTTTCAGACATTTAGAATAATCACCACAGTAAGAAAGAGAGAGAGAATAAAAACTGCGATATGAGCGAAGACAAAAAGGATGTGAAAATGTAGATAGTGTATGTGTCAGAAAGAGAAAGGCTGAGAACAAAGATAAGACGACAGGATGCCTGTGCGACTGTCACAGAGACATCTGAGGTGAAGAGGAAGGAGAGAAAAGATTGGAGATAAGAACAGCACAGAGGAGAGAGAGAGAGAGTGAGCAAGATAGATAGAAGCGATCAATGATTTAAACAATAATGCAGCCCTCTGTATTCGCTGTCACACTCTCGCTCTCAGCCGCCATCAGGATTGTCTCTCAGACACACACAAGTCGAGACTGTCCATCTGGTTCATGCTGCATCTTGAAGGTGTCTGTGAGGCTCCTCTTCCTCCTCCATCCCATTTCTATTTCTCTCTCTATCCTCTCCCTTCTCTTGGGTTTCTTTTTGACTCACACAATCATGTCACAATCAAGACGCTCCTGTTTAATCCACTGTTTCTTCTTCTTTCTTGTTGTTCCCCAGTTTACTGTATGTGCAACACATCTAACAAACTCTCTCACACTCGTCCTCATCCAGCCTTTCTCAGTTCATTGTTTATCTTTTTCCACATTTTTACCTTTTTGATTTATGCGTGCAGCTTGAAAAAATGAAAAGAAACCAGTGATTTGAAGCGAAACACACTTGTTCTGTGTTTTCAGGTCAGTACTGGGGGATTTCTTTGGAAATAATCCACTAAAAAAAAGGGAAACACCGCTGATTCTCCTAACAAAAAAAAACTGTCCACCAGTTTACTGCATGTATAACATACATAACATACTCTCTTCTGAACACACACACACCCTTAAATTGGTTATTATTTATGTTTTGCCATGAATAGATGCATGCAGTTTGGAAAAATGAACAATACTGAGAATTTTCAGCTAAACGCTCTTCCTGTTCTGTGTTTTCATGCCAATATCAGATGATTTCTGTGAAAATAACCCACTAAAAACACCAGAAACACCGGCGATTCTCTCTTAAAATCACACATATATACACATGCACCACTCATTTTAACTGCAAGCCAAGCCGGTCAGAAAGTGAAGCGTGTCTGCGTGAAATCCTTCCTCCCATTCCCTCGCTCCTCGCCTCCCTCAGTCTTTCCTTCTCTGCCACTTCCAACCTTCTGTTTAAATTAAGGTGAGCTGACAAACAAATTAAATCTGTCACATCCTGTTTGCATGAACCAGACGGGAAGTCAATATCGTCAGCCATGTTGGTTAGCCAGAGTTCTAATCACACTTCAGCGCCATGGCAACGGGGATGAGGGTGAGGGGCGGAGGTGGACGCACAGGCTCACACCTCATATCTGCTGGGCGACTCTCTGCTGTGAGGGTCTCTGGTAATTGTAATTAAGGTGGTATTATTCTGTTTTTTTGTTTTGTTTTTGTGGTTGCAGATATATAGTGTTACATATATGTACATAAAATTGAGAGAACGTTGGTGTAAAGATGTGGAGTTTGGTAAAATCCTCTTGGATGCAACAATATTTTAGGTTTAAGTTAGAATAGAGTCAAAAAAACATATGTAGATGGAAAGAACCACTACTTGCCAACAACAGCAGAATTAAAAGAAAGTAATGCCAGAAAGAGATATTTAATTAGAGAAACCACCGTTCGGTAAATGGTTTCCTTTATAGAGTGTAAAAATACAGCAAAAAGGTCCTATATAAAGGCTGTTTTTTTGGCCTATTTTTTATTTCTGTATTTTTTTTGCTTTCCTGCGTCCACATCACATCCACATTCAAGTGTCACATCATATTAACAACATCAGAAGAGCAACACAATCCTCTTTAGGAGGCTGAAGTCACAGGACTTTCACTCAGAACACTGTGACTTTAAGTCCTGTTCGGTCCAGTTGTGCCATTTTTGCTCACTGTTTGTGTTCAATTCAATTCAGTTGTATTTGTATAGTGCAGTTTATGTCATCACAAGAGAGAACCAAATAATCCAAATTGCCTTTCGACTCTCTCTGAGCAAGCAGTTGGCAATGGTGGGACAGAACCAAAACCACCCCCCAAGGGACGGGGAAAAAAAACCTCCAGCAGAACCAGGCTCAGGGAAGACGGCCACCTGCCTCGACCGGTTTGGTGAGAGTGGGGATGTGGGGTGGGGATAGCAAGATAGCAGATGGAGAGCAAGCAATAGAACAGAACAATAAATATGAATATAAATATTTTGGTGGCTGGTGAGATCAGCGGCTGCAGGTCAGAGACGTGAAGCTCCGTACAGAGACGTCCGTGTTGCTGCTTCCAGTTGTTTTCCGACGTTGTTTTCATTTGCCTGTGCTCCAAAACTACTTTAAGTTTAGGCACAAAAACTACCTGGTTAGATTCAAGAAAAGGTCATGGTTTGGGTTAATACATACAAAGCTGCAATGACAAGTCCTGCCCCATGAATCCCTCAAAAATGTAAGTATCTCACAATTTTACTGCCTTTTTTTGGGACAATATTATGTTTTGTGCTGTGGACTGATGTAGGCATTCTGCATTTTTTGGTGAACCTGAGCTCGACTTTGTCACACCACGTATCTTTACATGTAATTCACTTGATTAACTTGTCAGATAATTCAGATTTCCCATGTGAAACAGATGCGGAAGAGTAACATGCATCAAAGTTTGCCATCCAGATACAGCAGAGGACAGGAAATAAACCCAGATCATTGACGTAGAGGCCGCCAAGCTGACCCTGAAAATGTGGGATTTGACCTTCGTATTTTGTGTAATATCTCACTAGCGAAATGTTTAATTTAGCATTTCTACATGTATACATGAAACGGTATCCTGGGTTTTTAAAGATTGTTGCAGCTATCATAGTCAAGTTTTTAAAAATAGGGATCAGGGCTTATTCAGATTCTGAAATGTGGATATGATCTTGGCATGCACACGGACAAAAACAGGTACTTAAAAATTCTACCAACACCTGGATACTTAAGTCCATGTAAATGCAGTCACAAGATCAGGACTGACTGATAAAATAATAAATTAAACACATCATCCTGTACGATGGATGTTCTAAACCGTGCTGCATCTTTTCTGACTTGAACATATAGGATCTGTTTTACCAAATGTGAAACATATAGGCTCTTCTTTTTAGTTCTTGTCCTTTCACTAATGAAAAACCACATTTAGTCTCTTGGGGGGGCCTCCCTGAACACATATCTCACCAGTTTGCAACTGTGCTACAGTGCTCGTAAATACTTTTTTGTAAAACAGAATCCTGCTACCGTACATGGTTCAATGCCATAAAACACACAAAATATAGTCCTGCCTGTGCGTTCACAGAAGGCCAAAGGTCGCTGCAGTCCTCTTGTCTTGTAGCCTGTTAGTCAAATCAATGCAGACCTCCGTCCTCACTCTCTCTTTCTTCGTGTCTTGCTGTCACACACACACACTTGCTGCTGCTGCTGTTCTGCTCCCTGTGGACGCGAATCTCAGCGACATCAGTCAGTCATACGCTCCAGGCTGTGTGCACGCAAGTGTGCGTTTTGTGCGCATGTGTGCGTTTGTGTGTAAAGGTCAAGGGGGCAGAGGTCAAGACACCTGCAGGGCAGAGTTTAACCCCACTTCCCCCCTAATGCACGAGTTTCTAACCACAATCTGTAATGCAGCAAATTTGCAGCTGTTAGGATTCATCAAAGAAAGAAGGAAATGGGATGATAAAAATGTCCAAGAGGCTAAAAGAATTAACACGAAACTCCAATTTTTCAACAATTTTTCCGCTATTGTTGATCTGAAATTGCATCTTTTGCGTCACTTACTTCCACACATGCTGTGACTTAAAAGGTATTGCTGTATTAAAACAGGTCACCATTCGATAAACACTCGCTTTTTTGCGTTCTCTTTATCCATCCACACTGACGTATCCAATTTGTCCATCTTTCCTGCACTCCTTCCTCCTTTCTTCTTGCCCTCGGGTTAAGTCCTGTTTACTCATTTGACCCCGCTGCTCCGCTGTTTAAAAATGCATGAACAATAAATAAGGATGCTCTCTCTGCAACTTGCTCTCTCTCTCAATTCATCCATCTATCATTCCATCTGCTCATGTTTGTGCAGAGCTCATTCAGCCTCTTAAAGGAAATGGAAATCCCCCCGTAGTGACCCCGCAGCCACCGAGGTGACTAACTGATATCCTCTCGGTCAACATTTACAATTCTTTGACTACAAGGTAGGAACTCCGCATCTCGTGGGGCACTGAAGCTGATGTTTTTTAAAGGTTCTGGCCGACCCCGCTGACCTTGGTGATGGTGGCACTTTAAGGACCTAGATACACCATAGTGCATGGGCTGTGTCTGGTATGGGAAGAACTTACTGGAACTACAGATCCATTCGTGAATTTTTGTGACATACGCTGCAGATTTGTGTTACTTAAATCTCATACAGTTGTATCGCTGTCACTCTAACTGATAATTCAGACTTTTATTGGTAGAAGGGAGAGACACAAGCAATTCCCACATATCCTACTTGCAATAGTCTTGGCTGATGTTACTGTTTTTACAACCAGTCTAACATTTGAATGTGGAAAAGACATAAAATATATCACAGCGACTGCACCTTACTTATTACATGCCGCCAACATGAGATTATGCCTTAACGCTACACATCTTTTTTTCTTTTCTGTCAGCTGTCATGTTTTGCTGTGACATTCCTCCTTACCTTTATAAAATCAGGTTTCCTCTCCTGTGGATAATGAGGGAATCCGCCGCGGCTGTCCGGTGTCCTTGTCATCTTTTAGCTTTACGCACTGATCATAAAGCAGCACATCCACAAAATCACTTTATCTGTCTCTGTAGCTGTGGCTGCTCAACACTGACCGGCAAAGCTAAAATTACAGGCTGTAGTGGGAAGTCTTCAGGGGGAGAAGTGATGTCAAGTACCAAAAAAGTTTCTGCTCACCTGAGTTTTAGAACTATCAATAATCCATGGTATTTTCTCAGTTATTATTAATTCTGAAATGACTTGTGTGGCTGTTTTTAATTGTTTTAGGTCTGTGGTACTTGTTTGGCCAAAGCAGCATTTTGTGGCGTTAAAGGTGGAGTACGTGATTCTTACCCAAGACATGTTTTGTCAATCAGTGCATATCCTCTAAAGTCTGCTAGCTGTCTGTGCTGTTTGTGTGCTGAAAAGTCTGTTCGTACACCTCATGCTTTATCACTTTATCAAACTTTTAAGTCTGACTGAATGCATGCTGTGTAATATAATGTCAAGTGGATTTGAAGCAAATTTTTGGAATATCTCACAAAATTTAAAGAAAGGAAATGCAAATAAGGCTTGTTTTCATTAACTGCTTTAAGGTGAGTAAACTAGGCTGCATAGTGTTGAAAGAAGGTGGCGCTATCGGCTACGTTACACATGGTTGTAATGAACAAAACCAGGTGTTTGCTAAAAGAACTGAAAGACAGAAGAAGCAAAACTTTGGTCACCTATGAGCTAAAAATTAAGTCTTTCAGCTGGTATTGTCCATGTTTCACACCCTCAGGAGTTGAAAATAAAAGAATCAGAAGCAGGTGATCAGTCATGTGAGTTTAATGTTGAGCAAAAAGTTGGTCACCTATGAGGTAAAAATTAAGGGAACCTTTTTGAAACAGGTGTTTTGATCTCCTACGAAGCGTTGTCACACGCTTTCAGAAACGACAAGAGCCTTGTTTATAGTGCGTAAACTTTTTTTTTTTTTCAAAATTAGAGAAGTTTCTTTAAACTTGACTGCGTCCATGAACTTTTTTAATGTGACACTTGCATGAACTACATTATGAAAGCACAACTACTGAAGCTGCTTCCATCATTCAGCTTGTGTACATGTTGTGTAAGACTTGCTGTGCCTCAATGAGCTCTATCAGCGCATCCATAGTGCAGTATGTGATGACAAGGAAGTGAGGTGACAACCAGGTGTGGCCGAGGAGTGTTTATACATGATAGAAAATGAAAATAAGTGAAGACACCCATGCATCTTATTTGGCACAGGAAGGAGCAGCAAAACACAAAAATCAGAAAAGGCACGTCATTGAAATATCGTGACGATCTGCATTACTGTTACATCAATCAATGCTAGTAACCCACAGCAGATCAAAGCTGATTAAACATGTTGCGTCAAGTAGGTGAACTCAGATCAAAAAATAATTGTAAAATTGAACAAAATGTACTTTGTTTCAATGTGACATTCAGAGATACAACTGCATCATTAAACAGACGTCTGGATCTGTAACTCCGGTACAATAGAAGACGAAAAGAAAAGAAACAGACCAGCAAGGACAAACGTTTTAAAACAGCAGGAGAGTCATCAATCTTTCCCCGGATCAATTTCCTAAAGGCCAGGGGATCAGGAATAAAGCCAGAATGGGGTTAATCTGTGGAAATTATTTTGTTATTAATAATAATTTCTCAAATATCTAACGGCCGGGAAAGACGTACTGTAACACTAATCAAAGCTGATGGGAGAGTCTGTCTTTGCACATCAGAAAATTTCCCCCTCCTTGATTGCTCTAAGTGGTGTATGGATTTAGTCCCTATGCATCGGCCCCAGCTAAAAGATGAAACGTATTAATCCCAATGTATTTCAATTACTCACAGTGTGATTCTTCTTTGCTTGCAGTCGCTCAACATTTTAACCTCTTCCGAATATTTTTAATCGGAGTTTCACTCATAAATAATGGCATTCAGTTCTATTGGACGCTGGTAACTCAGCAATTTTCATTATGGAGTAAATGTACCCTTATTCACTTTAATTGCTGTGTTGCTCATAAATAGTCACAATATTATGCTGTTAATAGATTCAATGGCACAACAGCGTGTGTGTGTGTGTGTGTGTGTGTGTGTGTGTGTTCATGGAGAGTTAAAACAGGCATAATGAAGTAGCAAAAAGCTTCCTTCATCCCTAGACCCCTGAAACAAGCAATTATGGCTAATTTGTCCTTTTAAGAAGACACGGGGAAGCCATTTGTCCTCAGACACACACACACACACACACACACACACACACACACACATCCACACACGGAAGCACAATGAGAGAATATTCATGTCTCTACCTCCCCCTCCACAAACACTTAGGAGCTAATTATTGTTATTAGCATCATGCTTGAAATCTCTCCACAAGGGCATGTCAGCGTACTTCAACATCTGTACACTTCTTTCCTTTCATCAAAGGAGCGGCGAAGACGAGGAGAAGAAGAAGTGACACATAAAAATGTCCTGGGATCACCTTGAAAAGGTCTAATCAGAATGTTCCACACTTCCAAGTCATTTTGTTTCACACACAATGACACCATTTCGCTGCAGCAGTAATTGCCTCTCACAGAATATTGGCTTAATATATACATGAATATTGATTTAGCCATAAGCATCACCATTCCCATTATAGCAGTGTTGTTGTGATTTTACTATTATTTCAATCACGAGGGGCATTATGGACCAACATGTTTACTACAATGACATCATGTTAACTATAATGCATGGATTAGACTACGGCTTGATTCCTGTTTAAGATGAATGCTATAAACACCGGCGAGGATCGATGAACTGTCGATTAACTCGCGTGTAACGGATGTCAATGGAGCAACACGACTGAATGCGATGTGTTCTTCAGCCATGTGATTTAATTATGCAAACAGTGCCACGTTATTAAAGATCGCATGTTTGGTTTTTAGCATATTCCTCCACCCATCCATCATCCATCCATGTTCCATTGTTGGGTCCATTGCTGGATGAGAGTGACGGCAGTGTAAGAAAGACGGAACAGATGTCCTCCTCTGCAGTCATGTCCTTCAGCTTCCCTTTGGAGATCCCGAGCCAAGTGATGTTAACGCCCACTGCAACGTGCTGGAGCAGTCTTGTGGTCTTTGTCCACTTGAGTAAAGGTAAGCCTCTATGACACATCCTGATCACAAATGTCAATGACTGGTTCTACGCCGAGTTCTTTCCACATTTCTACGGGTGAACTCCCTGTGAAGACCTTTTACAGGGTCTGGCTTTTTTTTTTCTTTATGCCTCCTGTATCCACGTTCTCATACCCTTTGTCATTACTTAAAGTAGTTTATAGCTATAGAAGAGTGGTAATTTCTGAGGGTGAAGCTGAATTTAGACCTCCGAATGAATTGTTTACACTGCACTTAATGTGGTTATGACATAAGCTCAGTTTTATGTCTTGTTCAGTTGCACACATCAAGTAAAAACGTCTGCACCACAGTCTAACTGCTCACTGGGATGTATGATCTCTGTCCTGACTTTTCCCAGCTTATTTGTACACTTTTTTTTGCTGGTCTGGAGGTCATTAAGCCTCCTACAAGTCTTTGTCATGGTGCCACTTTACTCACTTGAATGCTCTGTGGTTGCCAACACAGCTGTTTCCACCTCAATACTGTGTGTTTGTATAAGCGCATATTATCTAGGAAAAGGGTCTCGGGTATTCAGAGATAGTGCGTATGAGATGACTGATTGATCTGGATAATAATGAAATGTTATGTAAATATATCAGCGGGTCAAATCTGTGGTGCTTCTATTAACCACTAGTGTTAAGCATAAATGCAGCTTTAGACTGACTGATGCTTTAAAATCTCCTGCTTCATCCAGACACTGATCATGACAGTACTGCTCATTGTGATTCTGAAGTATTTTGAGGGTTTTCCATAAGTTATCTCAAAAATATGAAGATGTAGTACTAATGTATTAGTGGAGACTAATGTGTTCAAACATTTAGATAACTTATACCAGCATCACCATTTGTGGTTTTGAGCCTTTGAAGGTTTTGTATATTCTGAGTCACTGGATGCTGCTGGAGCGTCACTGACCAAACCAAATGGAGACATCAGCCACACGTCCCCTCTTTCTTCACGTTTCACTTACAACAGGGAGTGTTGTGTACACGACAGCCAAGAAATCTCCAACCCCAACCATAACAACCACTTCACCTGCAGTTCCTTCACTTCACAGGTATGTGTCACCCACACAACAGAGGACTCACTCATGGTACCTGCAGACTCTCACTGTGCTGAAATGAAACAAGTGCACGTAAGTTTTTACAATTTCTTTCATTTTTGCTAGTGTCCCTGCACCTTTGCTTTCACTGTGTCCGTCTAAACGACTACTGAACTTCTTGATTACATTTAGAAAAAGATCATGTTTGGGTTGAAATACACCGTTTCACTCCTGCAGCAAGCTTCTCCTCCATTTCCTTGGTTACTAGGGTGATAAGTCTCCCTCATCTAAAAGGAGCAACAGTGACGGCACAACTGCCTTTTGTAAAAGCTCAGAAATTATACATGCACATATTCACACAACTGAAAGAGGTCGCCGTCATTTTAACCCCCTTTAACATTCGACCCCTTCAAGAATTGACCACAACTGTCATTCTTCTGTTGAGGTCAGGCTGGTTTTAACACTTATCGGGTGGATTTTCTCTATAAATTAAAACAACTACCATCCATATTGAGCCCACATTTATCTGTATTCCTATTCTAAAGTACATAGAATAGGTTTAACCACTGGAGCTTCTGATTTTTTTTTAGTGTCCACAAACGCACATGCTGCCGAACGAATCCACACACTCACTCACACTGACACACAAAATTAACTGTCTTGCTCTCAACTCTAATGCATCTGTCATATCAGGGGTAAGCCCTTTTGATCTCTCTCTCCCTCTCTGTCTGACAGCTGGCTTGCTGCTCACTGGTCCTAAATGAATTGATATTTCTTCTGGCCACTTGAATTTGTCACTTGACTTCTCTGTGTAATCTTCACTCCTTAGCGGCTGCGGTGTCTGCTCGTGTGCATGTGCTTAGAAAAACCTGGGTGACACAGTTTTGTGTTTTGGATGAAAAGACATGGCTAATAGAGTCGCTGACTGTCAGGCCACCGAGTCAGACAGAATGCCTGCAGAAGGCCTCCGTGATGAACCTGTCAGAGGTGATCTCATTTTTCCTTCAAACACAACAATGGAACGTAATCGCCTGCAGAAGCATGACTAACACAGTGGAAGAGAAATCAAAATTTGCTGGCAGTACAGAGTGTGGCTGTGTGTGTGTGATTTTTTTGTACACGCCTACAGTATGCAGGGCATCTGTCATATCTCACAGCTGCAACAGGCAACAGTCGGGTTGTTTTTAGCTGAAATTACCAAGTGCACCTGCTACACAGTGAAACCTTTTGACTCTGGATAGAAGCTCATTTGACAGATATTTGTGAGACACTGTAGGTATTCCACGTTTACTTATACTGCCCTTTTTGTACCTTTTTGGCTGCCAGATGTGCTTTTTTTTATTGTTCCGCATCTATTCTTGTGCACCTGATGCAACAAGAAGAGACTGAAACGTAACCCTCATAGAGATCAGTGCGAGATGGCTGTGAATCTTATTTACCTAATGGATCATAGACTTAGAGGATTGTAAGCTTGACCATACTGTTGCATGATTTTATAGTAGTTAAGTATCTAAAGGGGTTCTTGCTGCCGTTGAGTACATTTTCAAAGACAGAGGTGACAGATGAAAACCTTTCTTTACCTCCACTAAACAGTCACAGTGATAAGCCTCAGAGAAGGTGGAAGCACATCGGTTTCTACTGTTTAATGGAGTTCAAAGCAGCACAGCTGGCATTGCAAGTGTTCGTTGCATGACCCATCGCATTTCTCTGACTTGTTTAAATCAGTCACTTGGAGAATTGATGTTAAAATTCTTCCTCAGTTCTAAGCTGGTTATTGACTTTAACGAGCTATAATAATAATTTGTATTCTACCCAAATTACTCTCAGGGATCTGTGTAATTCTGATCATGAAAACCTCTCTGAAGATGGTCGTGTATGGGTCAAATAGATGACCACGTAGACTCTATGCATTTTCAACAGGAACCCAGTGCTTGTTCATGTCTGTGTTTGCTTTGAAGTATATGTGGCCCTTTAGGTTCACATCCATGTGAGGCAATGTGTAAACTGTACCTACTATCCGGTCAAATCAATGTGCTGTTCCGTGCCAGTGTGCCCTACAAACACATATTCCATGACACAACGATTTAGCCACAATATTTAAACCATCAGCCTAATATTGTGTAGGTCCCGCTTGTGTTGCCAAAACAGTTCCGACCTATCAGGCCACAGACACGGGATCTCTAGGAGTGTCCTGTGGTTGCTGGCACCAGGACGTTTGCAGCGGATCGTTTGGGATCTGTGGATTGCAGGGTAGGCCGTCAGTGGATCTGACTTGATCTGACGCATCCTGCAGATACTCTTTCAGATTGCAATTTGGAGGAGGCCAAGACAATGTCTTGAGCTCTTTGTTGTGTTTCTCGAGAGCCATTTTTGAGCAGTTTTTTCAGTGTGGTGGGCTGCGTTGTCCTCCTGGGGCTGGTCGCTGCCATTGGGGATTTCCATTGCATTGTGTGCTTGGTCTGCTATTATGTTTAGGTAGACGGGTCAAAGTAACATCCACATGAATACCAGGATCAAAGGTTTCCCAGCAGAATATCGCATTATGAAGAGATGATCAATGTTATTCACTTCGCCTGTCAGTGTTTATAAGGTTGTGGCTGATCGGCGTATATTCATTCATTGTGATTAACATGGTGAGTGTAGTGTTTATCTCACATCAAACTGGCAAGGCAACAACAAATCATGCCCCACAGCGTGCTCAGTGACAAGGAGGCGCTCTCCAGAGATGTGAAAGAAAAATGTAAAGGATTTAATTTTCAGCTTGAAAATAGCACATAAACACCCAAGAGGAAAGAGTCTGTTTAATGTTAACCAACTGAGCCCCTCAGGAAGAGGTTACAAGCTGAGGGATAATACATCTTACATGTCTTTCTGCTATTGAATCCCTGCGCTTATGTTTTGCATGCATTTGTTCAAAGTCTGTTCTTTAAATTTCAACCCCTTGTGTAATGGCTGAATGGACAGAGGGAAGCACGAATGTAAATCCGCTTACAAAATGTACATTTTTCTTGTATGAACAACCCAAATCTGCTTTTCTCCCCATGGCTTTGCTTAAGTCTTATATATATGTCTGTCTTTGTATGTGTCTGAGTTCAATCACTCCATATCTCTATCAAAGGCGCTCTTGAGGAATATGGCACAATAATATTCAGCATAAAATCAATGGCTTGTTTAATTTAAACAGGGAGGAAGTGGGGAGGCTGGGTAATTGCAGAGAAAGGCCCACAAATCAGCCGTCCTTGTTATCCCATTTGACGGACCATTAAACGTCTGCAGGAATAAACATTATTTTTAGCTTAACTACCGGCTTCTGCCGGCTATAGAGTAGATGGGCAAATCATCCCAACCAAAAAATAAAAGTGGTCTTTAGAGATACAAAAGTCTCAGCTTTTTGTTTATTCTGTCACATTTATAACGATATGATTTATTTTCATTTTTTTATTTTTGCATTAATTAACACTGGATGTAAATAATGTTTGAGCTGTCAAATATGATGGAATAATATTATTTATTCAAGGAAACTGCATTGTTACGATTCCAAATGAGAAATTGGCCTTGAAAGCAGAAACGAGCACCTTTGTGTGCACCATCCTTACATGGTTGGAATGACCAGCCAAGGTTGGTGTTGTTAGAAAATTTTAGATGTGCCATTGAAGAGAACCTTGAGAAACGAGTGTCAGTGCTGTAAAGACAATACAGGGGTGTTTCAAATTTCAGTAGGGCGTACTAATTCTGCAGCTCTTGCCTCAATGAGGGACAAACACTCATTATATTGTATCGTGAAATGTGACCATCAAGGATCAAAAACTGCAAAGCTGGGGCAAAGTTGGCAGCAACGTTAAATGTTGGAATCTTAACCCTCCTTTTATGTTTGGGGTCAATTTGGCCCTATTCATTGTTTAACATCTCTAAATAAGTCATTGACAGATTCTTTCAGTTTTATTTAAAGGGCTATTTATACATAAACTTGGGTAACAATCTTAATTATGATATTTTCCGGAGGTTTAAATTGCTGGGCTCAAATTGAACCCAAGCATAAAAGATGTCAGTAAATTTGAAGGCAATAGGAGGGTGAAGACAAGTATGTTTGCTTAATTGAAAGGTTCCTGTTTGGTTGTCCTGAGTGTGTTTGGCCTTCGTCACTGACTGTACATCTGGCCAGTATTTTAGATTTTCTGCATCTGAAGTAGAAAACCAAACTCAGACCCACATACACGAGGCTACTTTTTGAAAACGCAGCTTTTCTAGGCCTAACATCCGCATACAAACACGGTTTTACGTCACTTACAATGGGCCTTTTAAAAAACATCTTCCGGGTTGAAGTTGTTCAGAAACCTTTGCGGTGTTGACACATAGACAGCAAGAAAGTGAGACTCTTGATAGCAAGATGTTTGTTTACTGATTGGGTCTTATTGTGTGCATGTTGTCAAGTGATTCTACGAGAAACTGTGGTAAGCAAGAATGTTAGCATAGATGGAGATTAGTGGAGATGGACAAAAAGCATCCAGCCAGTGTGGTTTTAGCCTCAGTGTTTCATAACATCCCTCTAGTAAAAAACTATACACATGTTTGTCTTCAGTAGCTATGGTTGTATGCTGGGACTATGACAGGGCAGTAAAATTCACAATAAAATAGGTTAGGACAAAGAAATGTAGTTTGAAATTCAAATTTCTTGCACCTTTAATCTCTGTAATGGCTTTAAAAGGGTGCATTAAAGGGCCAAAAAGCATAATGGTAGATGTTTCTGTAAAAATCAAGTATGCGCTTTTAGTAATCTGTAAGAGTGATTCTCTTTTCCCTCAGATTGCAGCAGGTGCGACAGTTCCAGTAGCGGCAGTAATATGGGGGTTAGTTGGACTATGAAATGGGATGGTTTTACTGGGTAGATGATGATAGAAGGAGGCCACTTCACCATCTTCACCTGACTGACTGAGGAAATTACTCATTCTCTTTCTGCCACTGTGGTAACCCCCTTGTATTTATCTCTGTTTCAGAGAACAAAGCAGATGTATGTTAGACACTCATGTAACCCTCCAACTCCTTTTACAGATACACGTTTTTTTACATGTTGCCCTTGATAAAAAAAAAAAAAGAAGAAAAAAATCCCCCTCTGGGAGTTGTCAGAAATTAACTTTATCTGGTCTTTAATTATGGTACATGTGCTCTGATGCATCTCTCACACACCCCTAAACCCTAACTTCACCCTCCCCAGCCCACCCCCTAACACTGTCATTTTCAAAGCTATTTTAAGACAATGTGTGATTATCTGTGACATTGCTTGACACGTGCCTCAAGGCTGTCTCTCTCTTCACTATCTCTGCTCTCTCCCTCTGTCTCCCTCTCTCTTTCTTTCTTTCTGTCTCTCTCTAATCAAAAAGCCAAACCATGCAGACAGCTCAGAGCAAATAACAAGTCACTCCCCGTGGATGTTTGAAGATGACGGAGCGACCGGAGCGGTGAGGGAGAAAATACACTCTGATCGTTCCCGGTCTTGAAGCCAATGCAATATTTCAACCCGCATTTCTGCACCAATATTACTGATTTATTTATTGGGGGAAGTTTGTTTTTTTTTCTTCTTCATATTCTTGTTTTTGTTGTGATTCAGAGACACAGACAAATTATCTGTAATATTACAATGAACAAATACTTTATTCCAAATGCTATAGGAGCAGTCCCAGATAAGCCAGGAACTCAGAACTTCATGAATTTTTGGATCTGACCGATTCATCATTGTTGGGTTGGGCAGGATTACAAAATTTAGTTTCCTTCAAGAGAAATGAATCATTATTTACGAGCTGAATGCACCACTAATATTCTGAAAACATTTCCGTCATTATCAAATGACTTTCCAAACCTGAAGCCTTTCTCCATCTCTGTTAACTACATGTATTATTTTTGAAGTCACATTATGTCATTGCTATTTGTTGGGTCAGAAACAACTGGTTAGTGTGCACATTTTCAGCAAGGTGCATCCGACAGCAGCAGAGAAGCAAAGATTAGATGTGCTTTTGGTTATGTGTTCACAACAAGGCTTGTATCAACATGTAAAATAAAACTGTCAGTGGTGTAGATCAGCGGTCCCCAACCACCGGGCCACGGACCAGTACTGGGCCGTGGATCATTTGGTACCGGGCCGCACAGAAAGAGTAAAAAAGCTTTATTGATTTATTTTTATTTCCAGCGAAATCGCACAGTGTTTTATTTTGAAGAATGACTAGCTGGTCTCCCCATCGCTTCCGTCTGCGCTTGTTTCTCGCACTTGACTCTTATTAGTTTTCATGCTCGGCCGTCAAACGAAGTCGTCAGTCGAACCGCTGCCGAAATAAATAAAAAACAAACATCTCAGGAGAGCTTCTTTGGAAAGTGGGAGAGGCTCGATACTGAGACGGAAGAAAAAGTAAACACATATTTAGCAAGTAATTTTGTTCATTTACGAAAACAATTATTTTTGGTTACGTGCGCGATGACTGGTCCGAAGAAAATGTTCTTGCTTAAAACCGGTCCGTAGTGCAAAGAAGGTCGGGGACCACTGGTGTAGATAATTCTGCTATGAAGTGCAATTTTCAAAAAAAAAAAAACATCCTAAAAGTGATCTTTTCCCCCCTAATTGGCAGTTTCTATGCGTTTCATTCAAGGTCACAAGAGCAAGACTTTAATGAGTTTGCTTCCCATCTCTGTACCCGTACCACCTCTCAAACTGCAGCCTTAAAAAAGAAGCCAATGTAGAAATGCCAAAAAAAAAAAAAACTGCAGTTCCCCAAATGCCCACTTGAGGCTAACTCCAAAAGTGAGTCAATCCCAATTAACCCTTATTTGAAAATACTCAACTTTGTAGCAGAAAAAAGCATGTTTAAAGCCTGATAGAACAACGCTTTTGGTCTGTACAGCTAATTTTTTCTGAATTTTTATATAACTCACTAATTTCAAGGCTTAACGTCATTGGTAATTAAGGACGTGGCTGCTTTGAATAACAAGCAGATAACGTCCATAAGACAGGCTCACAGATGTTTGTATGACCTGCTTCAGCTCCACTCATGCTCCACCTCTTTGGACATTTTTGAATTTGCCAGGCGCTAGGAGGAGTCAGGAAATGCCAAACTGGTGAAAGCCAGAGCCGCTACATTTAACTTCAAAACGTCTGTTTAGAAAACCTGTAAGTGACGTCATGAGGCGTTTGTCCATCTTTATATGCCGTCAATGTCTCCTATTATACTATTATAACCTGACATCTCTTTTTTTCCAACCTTTCATTGGCGCTCACCCGGTACGATGACAGCGAATCCAAGAACAAAACCCGCATTTATATTTAAGCAGGTTTAGATGGCAAGCAGTGAATGAAATTACCCGTCTACCTTCTCTCAAAATGTTGCCCATGTATCATAGCCAGAGCAAATACCACATAATTACATAATTAATCAGATCATGTATGTTTCCCTTCCCTTCCTTCATTTTTGTTCCTTTGTACAAGAGTCAAATGCATGTAATCACTTGTTCTGTAATGTAATCTGATCAGGGCCATGTAATTCTTCATTTTCCAACAGCTCCCTGGAGCAACGGATCTGAGAGCGAGATGAATGTGGCTGAGTCTCTGTCCCTCCTCTCTCCGTCTCTCTGCTTTCCTTTCTCTAAACGTGGCTGCCTCAGTGTGGTTAACCGCTTGGCCGTGTAGCTGCTGGCAGCTGTGTCTCCCGCCGCAAGACAATATCGCTCCTCCTCAATTGTCTCTCCATGTATCTATCCATCCATCCATGCTCCACTTCCCTTTGCTCTTCTCCTCCTCATCTCTTTCAATCAGCTATCTTTCCTCGTTTTTTTTTTTTCTTTCTTCCTCCTCTTCATCCCCTCTTCCTCCTCCTCCTCCTCCTCCTCTCTCCCTCCAGTGGCGACACCAACCATCAGGTCCCATCTATCTATGTGTACGTCAGCAATTAGAGCGTCGTGGCAGCCAAATGCCAGCCATATCCCCAAGCTACACACACACACACACACACACACTCAAAGGCTATGCCCTGACAAAACAGCAAGAGAACAAATCACACCATAATTTATAATCTCGCTGTGCTAAAATCTCATTATATTACAGACATATGGATTTGGCGGCATGCACGGCTGGGGAGCCAGTGCTATAAATTCCACCAATCGTAAATTATTAAAGGAAAGATAGAAATGACCGTCGCCTGTCCAGATTAGCTGTAAATCACACTCAAACACGGTTTGTTTAAGGAATTAAGTCCCATGTGGTGTAAACGACCTTACAGGGTATTGCTTAAGTCGCTGGGTGGTTGGGAGGGTCAAGTATGAGCTGCCTTAAAATATCAAAGGATTACGGGTTCAAACCATAAAATAGAGAAGGACTTCCTGCTCCGTAACCTTGTCTTGATCTGTTTTTAGACCAAAAAAAAGAAAAGCTCAACATGTCTTCACTGCAGCACCGTTTCCCCATCGTGTTGTACTATTTAAATATAATAGTCTAACACCTGGAACAAAAGCCGAAGCCTGCAGTTTATCCCACGCTCTCCACAGTCCAGCCGCTCGGTTTTAGAGTTAAAAAAAAAGTGGAATTCAATTTAAGGATAAACCCGGCCAAGCAGATGCGAAAGCAGGCTGCGAGAGGGCAGCCCCGGCCCTCTGCTGTCAGCTCGGCTTTTCATTATCACCCTGTCATTTCTTCTGAGATGTAAAGGGTTTCATAACACCAACACATGACTCAGTTCAGATGGATGCTAAGAAATCTGCTGAGAACGGAGCACGCCCTGATGTTAACCTGCGAACATGCAGCGCTGTGCACTCCTGTCATGTCGCACAACTGAGGGAGTTCTGACGAATATTGTTTTCAGTTTTTACATTAGGAAACACACACAGGATATCATGACACACTTTCTGTAATCAGAGTAACAAAAAAATTAAGACACTTAAGCGTGTCTATTAAACTTTTAATCCACCCATCTCGGCCAGAGTTTCTGTGGACATCTGAAGGATACCGACTGTCCTCTTGAGTAAAAGTACAGCATCAATCATTTTAGGGAATGCCCTATAAAGACGTATCGGTCATTGTCACATATTTTCACAGAGCCCTTTAGCAGCTGGTGCCATTGTGACTCTTTGTCTGGAGCAAATGAGAAATGACAGGATGTAGAGTCGCAAAGTCCATACAAGCCTGTACGGGGTGGATGGACGGATCAACACAACATCGGACTTTAAAACAGAAGACTGTTGTTTTTTTTTTTAAAGAATGATCACAGTTGCATAAGCTTAGCCACATATTATTATCAATTAACCACGACAAGAAAGCTCCCTTGTTCCTAACTACTTATTTTAAACTGAAGCATGATCTTTCTCTTAATCTAAGATATTGTTTCCAAGCCTAAACCTGAAGCAATGCCACAACAGCACTGACACATCATAATAGAGATATTGTTCACCTGGAATTTCAAGTAGCTTTAGAAGCCACAGTCAAGTTCTGTCACTGTGCCGACAGGCGTCAGGTCTTATGAGAGTCATTATCAAGGGCATTCTGTTGGTCACTGTAATTGTTTCTCCTGTTTCATGGTGGCAGTAAAGGCCAAATGCGCATGTGCTGGGAATGAGAAGTGGTGCTTAAGACAAATGCTTGTTATGAGACTGTATGAAGAGACTCCATCAACCACAACGTTTTCATTCATCGTTGTAAGAGCTGTATCTGGAGTAGTTGCTGCAGACTTTGGATCGTTTGTACATGCTTTCGATTAATGATGCATAGACACACTTGTAACTTCTAAAATATCCAGAAGTCCTGGTGCTCTATCCACGTCAGCAGTAATCACATTGAGTATTTGTAGTATAAAAGGGCAAAGTTACAGCCAGGAGCCACACATCTTAGTTTGATAGGAGGGGCAATGCGACCGTTTACATAGCAGAGCAACATGTACTTTTTTTGTAGTTTAAGTAGAATTGCTTCGCGTCCCGGTGGGGGCACCGGAATCTTTCTGCGTGGAGTTTGCATGTTCTCCCCGTGCAGCGTGGGTTCTCTCCGGGTTCTCTGGCTTCCTCCCACAAGGTCCAAAAACATGTTGTAGTTAATTGGTGATTCTAAATTGTCCGTAGGTGTGAATGTGAGTGTGCTTGGTTGTCTGTCTCTAAGTGTGGCCCTGCGATAGACTGGTGACCTGTCCAGGGTGTCCCCTGCCTTTGCCCTAAGTCAGCTGGGATAGGCTCCAGTCCCCCCGCGACCCTCGTGAGGATTAAGCGGTGTATAGATAATGGATGGATGGAAGTAGAATTGCAACCATGTCTGCTGTCCACTTTCAAAGTCTGTATCCAAAAAACCACAGATTGATCTTCATAAAGTGACTTCAGTGCTAGTGAAGGGGAACAAAAGCCACAGTCCTCCACTTTCCATGCAAAAAAATCAAAGTTTTAGCTCAAGCTAATTTGAGAAAACACCTTAAATTAGTCAAAACCTGTGGGTATCTTCAGAAATCAGTATTTGTAGTTCCGGATTCCCTATTTATGTTCCTATCCTGCCACGTCAGTTCACCAAGGAAACACTGGAGAATTTTGTCCAAACAGACTGCAACTTTGAAAAATACCCACTTGATTTGACAAATCTAGACTGATGACACCCCGTGTTTGCTATTTCACTCGCCATTACTCACCTCGAAATCATTTATTGTGATCTCAAGGTAAGTAAAATACTCCTACGGCAAGTTAAAAGTGGAGGGAAAGAAGCAAGTACAGATGCCTCAGCAGTGAAACAGGTGCTATCAAAGTGCTTCCTAGTCAATACACACAGAGGCAGCATTTAAAAACATCAGGGGGCTGGACTAAAGGGTGGCATTAGACTTTGAATGGAGAGGGATCTAATACATGGATGGTCCTCTTCCTCAGTCAGCCCATTGACTCCAAACTGAGCCTATTAGCAAGACAACACACCACTAATGGCACTGCTACTGCCGCTGCTGGCCCTCATGTGTATGGAGACCACCCAGCACACACACACACACAACCCCTTTCACTTTTCCCACGCTATTGTTACCTAAAACATTGGTATATTATAGCGTGAAACCAGATCAAAGTGTCAGTTCCATTAGAAAACCATAACAGCATTTTAAGGACTGAGTGTACATGTAGTTTTGTTTGATGGGCTGTAAATGGAAACAGAAAGTTTGGGGAAGATGGAATATTGGGTTGGTTAAGATCACCAGAGTTGGGGGGAAAAAAAACTCTCACGAATGTTCCACTTCATTCTGGATCTCAAGAAAATGTAGTTTTGTTTGTGAGATCAGGTTTGTCGGCCTTCTTGTCGATGCTCTGGGCAGGAGGCTTGAATGTTGATGTGATCAAGAAGAAGTTTGTAAATCATTTAGGGCCTCCGCTTGCAAGCCAGGAGTCAATTATATTCACAGATTCCCCATTTAACACGACAGAATAACTTCTTAAGAGCATGTAAGATGCACTTTCATCTCTTCTTTGATGGTTTTGTATGTCAGAAAATTCCAAACAAATCCAAAACTAAAGCGTAGTTCAGACCAACCAGAAGTTGTGACTAAGTGGACGTTTTCAACCCACACACCAGATGGTTCTGTTTTTTTAATCTCACGTTTCGATGACACAAATTGACGTATCAGTGCTAATTTATGTCTGCCTTATTGTAAGACCTCCTGCCTAATTGTCCTTTCAGTGCACGGTTTGAATCGAACCACACACACACAAAAAAAACAATCTTGTGCCACTAGAAAACCACTCAGCAGCTGACTGACAGAAAATAGTGTTGCAAGAGGAGAAAAAAAAGTTGGTGTTAAGCTGTCTGGACTGCTGGTCAGTTCCACCTGTGACCAGCAGGGGGGTGTAGTGGAGAAGGAGACGGGGGACAGGCTTCTCCTCTCTGCTGTCTTTCTGCCTGAGTCTCCCCCTCAAACACTCTTTTTTTTTTTCTTCAGATGATCAGATTTTTCAGCCTCAGCATCCCAAAGTGGAGCCCCAGGTCTAATGTAAGACTTGATGTTATATTCTCTGACATTTGGCACACTACAGCTAAAAAGACAGCTCATTTATGTTTGTGTATGTAGAGAAAAGCAAGAAGAAAATGGAGAAAAAAAAGTCACATGCTGGTCATTTCCATCCAGTGTTGCAAACCAGTGTTTCATAAGCTGAGTTTGGTGAATTTAACACAATTAAAAAAGCCCACTCGTATTTTGCAACTAAGTGGTAAGTGGTCAACTTATTCCTGCAAATCTGCTGACTTGTAAAATGCCTTGGAAGTTTGGGTGGATGGTTGCCGGGACTTTTTTCCTTTTTTGCACACATCTCCGGGTTTAGTGAACTTCCCCGTGTCTCACTAACTTCAGTCTCTAGTGCGCACTTTGTAAGAGTGTCTGGTAAGTCCACCTCTTTTTGTTAAGAGGTGGACTTCATTGGCTTTATGGCAAATAGCAGTCTCTCCAACGGGTGAAAGAGGGAAAAAAAAAACGGAGAGAGGGAGAGAGAGAGAGAGAGAGGAGGGGGATAATTCATTCACTTTACGCACAAAGCGCAGTGGAAATCACCCAGGGGAACGAACCGGCAGACAGAGAGGGGAGAGGCAGGAGAAGGGGGTGGTGGCGGGATGGTGCGCTGTTGGGAAACAGTGTCCACACATGCACCCGCACGCTCACAAATTCCAAAACTGCATTTAATATTCGATTCTTTGCTTCCTATTCACTTTGTGGAATTAGAAGAAGAAAGTCAGATTTTTGGTAAAGTTGAGTTGAAGTGACAAGAACATGAACTGTGTTGGTTTTATCATGCAAAGCACAAAATCCAGGATGTGATATGAACACTGTTTGGTTACTGTTTGGTTCTCTCTCTGGGGCAGGACGCTGTGTGATCCGGATTGCTTTAAAGCCAGAATAAAACGCAGCTCCTTGTTTAGAAGAATCTGACATCCCGAAACGATTCAGAAACTATTAACTCCAAGTGGTTTTTTGTTTAAATCAAGAGAAAACCCCAAAGACGCGGTGCATCTGTCAGTCAATGAGCGACCCGAGCGCTGCGCGGCAGCACTGCGCCTCGGAGCGCTCCAGACCCTGGACACCCACCTCCCTCCCTCCCTCCTCCTCCCCCGTCTTCCCCCATCCACCCCCACACTCAGCCTCGCGCAGCCCCAGCTCCAGCCTCACACACGTCGCTGTGGAGCAGTGTGAGCCCCCCCTCCCCTCCCCTCACGCCACCACTGCCTGCCACTGTCTCTGCGATCCTGCGCTCCCTCACCGGCTTCACTCTTCTCTCCTCTCACTGATCGTCCCTCTCGGTGTTTCCGCGGAGGGGCTGCACGCGCGATTGCGCTATTGATACCCACTTTACAGCGTGTCTGTGGAAAGTCAGCCTCTCTCTCCCTCTCTCTCTCTCTCTCCCTCTCCCCCTCTCTCCCTCGCTCTCTCCGTCCTTCTCTCTGGTTGCGCTTTGGTAAACTAACAGGGAGGTGTTAACTACTTTTGCTTCTCCAAAGCGCCTCCCGTTATCTCCGGTGCTGCTGCGCAAGAGCCAGAAGGGCCAGTGCTACTGATATTCCTACTCAGCAGAGAAAAAAAAAAGTTTTCGGTTTGTTGTGAGGATAAAAAAAAAAGACAGAAAAAACACACACACGCAGAAGAAGCCGGAAACCGAGGAGTCGTCTGCATTAGAAGCGGATTCTGCGGCGAGGTGAGTAACACCGACTGTCTTCTTTTTTGTTGTTGTTCTTGGGTTTGAAGCTTATACAATTTGTGCTTCCTGGGCTTTTTTTTTTCTGCCGTTCCGCGGCTTCTTTCTGCTTTTGCGGCGCATTTCGAGTAAACTTTCTCGGGGAGATCGTGCGCTTTGGTTGTTTGTGCGCGGAGGCAATTTCACGCGTGGGGCAAAAAAAAAAATAGAGGAAAAGTCACGACACGGACCATCTCCGCTTGGACACTGAGTTTGACGCGTGTGCACGTTAATGCGTGTGCGTCTAAATCTGTTTAGGTGTCTTCATGTATGCGCGTGCGTGCTTGTGCGCGCGAGTTTCCCTAAACAAGAGAGTTGCTTCTTGAAAACACTTAAATTGTTTTAGCGCGTGTGTCGGTGCCATTACGCACAGATTAGCATCACCACACAGGACCGCAGCGCGACTACACCGCACTACGTTACACTGCAGCCGCTGGAAGTTTTTATAACTTTAAATATTGATTTTGTAACTTGCCTTTCAGGAAGACGAGTTTTTGCCCTTTTGGGAACCTGAATTATCCGCAAAACTTTCAGTTAAAGAAATAAAAATCTAACTTCGCCATGGAAGATATAATCCTGTTCTTCTCTGCGATACTCCCGAGCCCCTTTTCTCATCACCACCAGACAGAACCACAATAAGGAACGTCAGCTCGCAGGCCTGCTGTGAATATAAGTGTTTAAAAAGTGAAGTTTTAGTTGTTCACATGAAGCCAGCAGGGGTTATGGCTCACTGAGTGTTTCTATCGCTGCTTTTCAGTGAAAGTTACTGTTGCTCTGGAGCACTAAAGCATAGCCTCATAATGATGAGGGCATGTGGCTTAAACTGCCGCATATTGGCCCCGTTAGCTGGGCTTTAATAGAGACTCTGATGAGGCGGATTTGAACGCATCACACAGCACAGACAGAATTTTATGAAGGACTTCTGTTCCGTGCTGGGATCACTGAGCTTCATTAACCAATTTGCGTTTAAATCCTGGATTCTGATCTGCTGTTTTTATTCAACCTGGCAATTAAAATAAAATAATACCAATAAGAATAATAATTTAAAAAGCAGTTTTCCAAAGGCATTATAAAAATAAAGAAAGAATTAAGAGTAGAAAGAGAGGACAGTGTTACAGATAATTCTGCCCTCTATGATCGTGTGAATGCGAGTCCTCTTAAAATTAATCTCTCGTTGAGAAACAGACGGCTTGAATTAAAAAAAAAAAAGAGGGCGACTCTCTGAGTAAGAGGCTCGTGCACGCGCACACACGTGAACACAAACACACACACTCTCTCACACACACACAGGCCTCAGCACAGTTGGGAAACACCTGTTAACTGGGGAGCCACTATAATTTACATCCTCCCCCTAAATAAGCAGCGCCCAGCCAGTGGAGGTCCCGGGGGCCTTCCAGCTTCATGGCCGAGCACAGGGAGCAAAATACGGATTCATTCAAGCTCCTGCTCCCGCTGCTGCTGCTGCTGCTGCGTCGGTGTTCCAGGATACAGCGTTCACTTTTGATTTAAATTTATTTTTGCCGTGTTTGATCAGGAAGAAAAAGTGGTTATTGTCAAAATAACTATTTTTTTGTGCTCATCATTTGTGGCACACAAATCTCAAGCCTGACTGTATAATAGTTTGCGTGTATTATGAGTTGTTTTTCTATTTGCTGTCGGCTTGGAGAGAGGGATTTTATTTGTTTCTAGTTTTCTAAATTAATAAGGATTTAGATGATACAACAATGAGACACATTTTCTTCGTTTGCGCTCATATTTCCGGATCTTTTACAGGCGAAGGAACGTTTTGGAAACTTTTACGCACACTTTCATTTCTGTGCCGGCCTCGCCTTATTCGTGCCGTATTTTAAAAACCTGCATGGAAGCGAACAAGTGAGCAGTCGCGCACGCTCCCGTATCAACGCACATCACCGCAACACTCAGCAGAGGGAATAATAAAATTAGAAGTGTGGGAAAAAATGCGGCGGACCTATTAGCAGTAATTTTCAAGTTAAAAAAACTCCTCTCAGTGCCAGCAATAAATAGCGCGTAAAAACGCACTTCTGGAGCGAAGGTGCGCCCGAGGCGGGTCATTGAACTCACCGCACTGTGATGATTGAATTATAGCTTCTCCAAAAAGAAAAAAAAAAAAAATCAGAAAGTCTTCTCCGGGTCCAGATCCGGTGATCCCAGCGTGATGAATGCCTTCAGATTGATTTTATTGATTGTCAGATCAACCAGCCCTGACTTCTAACGACCAGCCGAGCCTTTTCATTTTCCAACCAAACACATTAGCGAGCAATAATTATCTTTTAAACGGCAGAACGAGGAAGGAGGAGAGGTGTTGCAGAAACATTTATTATTTTCAAATGAAGTCATGTAGATCAGGGTTGTTTGGAGTCGAGGTGGGAAGCTGTACATTATTTCTTAATCACGCAATTTACCGGTAAAGAAAAAGTGAGCACTTGTTGTGTTTTTCTCTGTCCTTATAAACCATAATATATTGCATTACTCTTATATTCTGATGTGAATTTTGCTTTTATTATAATTCTGTTGATAAATAATGCCACATAAATATGTCTAAATCTAGTTTCATTGTAATTAAACAGGATGTTGGTTTTCTAAAATGACCCCACATTAAAGTAGAACTACTATTTCTTTAATAATCAAACATTTAGAGCAAACTGTGAGTCCGGTTTCACTCGCATTTATGTGTGACGAATTTAAAGAAGTCTCTGTCACCGAAATTGACATTTTAAATCATAGGAAATGTAAATCTGCATTTTTTCCACTGGCATATAATTACAGATTTATAGTAATAAATGTGTTTGGTTGTGAACTAATGTCGTTCAGAGTGATGCCTGCTGCTTCTCTATCGTTCCATTATTTCTCGCTTCAGTTTTCAGACCTGAGTGATTTATAGGCTGCCGCTGATTTCTTCTGACTTCAACTCGCTTGTTTCACATTTAAAAGTGCTACGAGTATTTTTATTGTCACGTTTTTGTAAAAATAAGACGTCGATGGTAACTTTTTCAATGAGAAATTCTAGCTTTTTATGTTGAATTAATGTAGAAATTACGCACCGGAGCTGTTTTCTTAAGACAATGATGCTTATTTTCAATCAAAACTTATCAATTAAATTATTTTTTGAATGAAACAACACAACACGGGCCTCCGAACGGAGCTCTGTGGATTTGTTCGCTCATTTAAATTCACTGTAACAGCCTCGATTTGTAATTTAAATGATCAGAATCTGTTTATTTTTGTTATTTATTCATTTAGGCCTCACCTTCTCCTTCCTTCCCAAAGGACCAGTTTGTAGGCGCAAAGAAAAAGGACCAAAAAAAAAAAATAAGTTTTGGGGTTTTTGGGAAAGTTGGCAAAGGTTGTTTTTTTTTTCGGGTTTTTGGTTTTTCCCCCTCCTCCTCCTCCTCCTCCTCCTCATCCTCCTCCTCCTCCTCCTCACCCTCTCCGTGTCTCTCCCTCTCAGCAGTCAGCTGTTATTGCTCGCCATTGATCCCCCCTCTGCTGCCGTCGCTGCGCAGCGAGAAGTGAACTAAAATTAATGTCCATTTCACACCTCTCTCCCGGATCGATGTCCGCAGGGAGAGAAGTTTATTTTAATTTAAATCCTAAGCAGTCCGAAATAAAAGAAAAAGAAGAAGAGAAATCCGGCCCGCCTGCTTAATTATCAGGAAGAAAAAGAACTCTTACTTTTTTATCGTGGATAATCATTAAGAGCAGCTTCGATTCATATCCATCAGATCCAGATGTTTTTTTTTTAAATCTGAGAATAAAAAGCTGATTTTTATTATTTTTTTCCCTCCCAGATTGGATTTATGCTGCTCGTCAAGTTTTATTTACCGACATCTCTCTGAGGGGAGAGTAATTAAGATTTTTTTTTTTTTTTAGAAGTGGGTGTAACTTTTGTTGCAAGAGGCGTCTGATCTCCTTCCACTTGATATTTTCTCTCCGTGTGAACAAACGCTCGAACAAATCTGCTGTAAATTCATATTTTCTCAGGCCTGTATTAATGCACGCTCATCCAAAATTTTCTCCAATTTGGAAACATCCATGCGTCATGACGCGCGCAATCCCTCTCCCCCCCTCCCTCCTCCTCCCCCCCTCCCTCCCCCTCTCCTCCCTCCTATAACATGACACTGATAGTAAATTAACCACGAATCGCTCAGTCGCGACTAGTTTGATGACCCCCCTCGGTCTATTAAGTCCTATCAATATGCACTAATTCCTCATTCTTTATTAAAAGCAGAACCGACTCCCTTCTTCTTCGCCCTCTCCTCCCTCCTTCCCCTCTCCTTCCTCCTCATTCGGGTGCATTTTATTATTATTATTATTATTATTATTATTATTATTATTATTATTATTATTATTATTTTGTCGTGCTAATAAACGCTTACATACGTGAGCTTATTTGACATGCAGCCCGGTAATTGAAACAAACGCGTCGCCGGTAAATAACAAGTGTTTGAACGCGCAGACACGAGTAGCGGAGCCTCCTTCCTCCTCCTTCCTCCTCCTCCTCCTCCTCCTCCTCCCAACGGAGAGGAAAAGTGCGTCCTGCGCGCTCTGCATCCTAAAACTTTGTGTTATTGTTTGTCTCGTTATGACTCTTATAATAACCATAATTAAGCGCGCAGAGCCGGATGCAATCATTTAATGGCTGGATATTGTAGGGCTGTCTGGCTTATCAAACCAAACCGAATGTTTTTGCCTCGCTGGAAATTGCAGCCTGTCTGCAACGCAGATTGTGTTTTTTTGGGGGGAGATTTTGATTGATTTGTTTAATGTTGCATGTTTGAACTTGAAGCTAAAGTTTCTATATTTTATTTTTTTTCCACACAAATTCCTTTAAAAATGCATTTTTTTTCTTTTTATGGTTTGATAAATGCAAGTTATTTAAATCTAAAGGATATTTTTTCCTTTTTTTAGTGGCTACAAAATCATATTTAGCACACATTCCCCTCTCGTTGAATATTAATGAGATTTTTTTTCTAAGCCAAACTGAGAAAATAAGACTGAAGTTTATCCTCTCCTCCTGCAACTACAGCATGCACAGCCGATTATTCCTTTTATTGATGACAGGAAAGGGGAGTAGCTCACGTCCAGTCATTTTCTATTGCGAGGAAATCACTCCGTTGGAGGGGATGCAGCACTGTGTTTAATGGTTTGATTGCATTGGAGAAGGCAGCCACTGGTAATGCCGTTATAGGGGGAAATATCACTTGGAGACGCTATTGGCAACAAGAGAAAGTCAAAGAATTAGCCTAATGTCGGGGGGGAGGAGGAGAGGGAGAGGAAGAGGAGTTGTGTCGGATGTCAGATACTTTCTATTCTCCATATTGCTCCGTGTCTCTTTCCCTCTGTGTCGATTCTCCCTCCACCACCACCACCTTTGATCACCCACCCTCCGACTCGCCCTCCCACCCGTCGCATCATATCTCTCTCAGGTTTCCCCCCATTCGTCAATTACACTGTGAGCCGGATCACAAGCTCCCAGCTTGGAAAATAAGCTAATATTCACCCCCCCCCTCCTCTTCCAACCACCCATCCACCATCTCTCTCTCTGTCTGTTTCTCTCTTTTGCTCACCTCCCCAGAAGACACTGTTGGTGCATTTGCGTCCATCGATTGCAGACAGGCACTATTTGTGTAGCCTACTTATCATTTTTCTCTGCGCGGCCCGGCCAGTCATCCAGGCAGGAAGCAGGACTGATACAGGGAGTGTGATCTAACCAACCTGCTGGTTCGCTGGATCATATTCACACTGCCACGCTTGGCAGCCTTGTGATGAGTTAAATACGACTCGATGTTGGTTGAGCGTCCTCCCAGCTCGCTATCTGACTGTGACCTTTGACCTCCGCGACCAGCAAATCATTTCCCCCCTCCGCGGGCATTAAAGAAGTTTCCCCTTTTGTTCGCATTATCGTTATTAACTCCACAATAGAGGACTATTAGAGCAAAACCTGTGAGTGAAAACATTGTACCTGGCAACAGTTTTTCCTTGTTAAACTGGAACTAATTGGCTTGCACACAGCCTGTAGTGCAAACCGGCCAGCCAGCCGCCTGTCTGCCTGCCAGCCAGCTAGATTAGTGGCTGCTGTTGTACACCCCGGCACAGCACAGCAATAAAGACTCATAGGAGGGCGGCCGGTGCCACGCACACACACTCAGTCACGCTGCTGCAGGACAGGCAGCGAGCTCCGTCACCTGTCGGTCACCGAGGAGACGCCGGTGTCATCTGTCAGGAATGGAAGTATTTTTCTTGTCGTTGAAAAGTCAGAATTTTAAAGTATTTTCACTCGAACAGAAAGCGAGAATAATGACAAATAGGAGCAGAGTGTCACCGTTTTTGGGGGGGCTTCTGTCAAGCTACAGCTCCAGCTTCCACATCCACTGGAACATAGATCAAGCACAGAAAATAGTGCGATTTTTTTCTCATGTTAGATATTAAGCTCCATGAATCCATTTCAAACTGCTTCCAAGTTTCAACAAGTAGCAGAATTCTGTGCATGTTTGTCTAGAAAATAGTCTGATACATGCTGCACCTGACAGCAGCAAAATGCACTTCACATTTGAGGGAAACAAAAAAAACAAAAAAGCTGAGATTTGGTTTACCAAGCATCCCAAAAATACACCCAGAGGATGGTAATCTATGAGCAAAGGAATGGTGTGCTTTTCCCATTTAGCCTTGTCTGGTACCAGGAATTAGCTGGCCCCCGCTGAACCGGGCCTCGCTGGTGCTGCCATGAATAGAAATCCCTGCCACAGGTCAGGGCTGACTTCCAGAATGATTTTTTTTTTTTTTTTTGTCTGCCGGCCATGACTCTGTCTCGGAAATCACAAAGACTCATTTGAGAAGTAAATCCTTTTGCTCTTTGCGGGAGTATTTAATGAATGTCACAGAAAGGTTAAAGAAAACGACAAAAAAAAACACTCACCCTCGGTTTTTAACAGAATAAAAGTGCTCTTAGTTAAGTTATGCATTCTGTAACAAAAAATATATTTGTTGTCAGTGAACTGCTGCGTGCAAGCTTGTCCAATCCTTATTGATTTTGTTGCTGAATATTGCCCGAGTGTCATTATCCACCTCGGCATGATGTGTGTTTCTGCCCATTATTAAATCTTACAGTAATACTTTTCACTGCTGATGCATATATCTCCTGTTAACTGCAGCAGCTGTTGACTGCAGCAAATAACCTGGTTACAGATTTCATATTGGAGATGATGAAAGAAGCGAGGGGAGGGGGGAGAAAGGAGGAGAAAAGAAAAAAAAAAAGAGGAGAGAAACATGAGATTGGATATTTGAAAGACATTTGGAAACAAAATTAGGGTTTTACAGCTGAAAAGGAAAGACAAGGACAAATAATATGAGCGAGCAAAGAGAGGCGAGAGATAAATGAGTGTGATTCTTATTCACAAGGACATTTGAGCTTTGCCTCACGGCCAGACATGAATGAGTAGATTTCAATAGTATCGACTGTTGCTTCGGACATCAGCAAACACACACACCGAGTCACGCATAAGCACAAACACTACAGTCTGTCTGGAATACTGAGTGGACCTGTCTGCAGGTCAGCTCATGCGTTTTTAGGCAGAAGAAAAGCACGCACACACTGTACGTAGACGGTTTGCTTTGCGGTTCCCTCTGCGCATGTGTCATGGCGGCAAATATTTAATATCTGACAGCGGCGTTATAAATAGCCGTGTTTTCTTTTGTCTTTGGGCTGGTGAAGCGAGTCTTCGGTCTGCAGTCTCACAGAAGCTCTGTGTGTTTGAAGCAGTTCAAGGCTTCGGTTGTAGTTTTTGGCAACGCAGTGTTTGTCGTAGGTGAAGTTTTTTGGCTACGTCATGCTTTAGAGCTGCACTGATATGTCCACATAGCTCCATATTTGGTGTTTTTTAGGTTTTCTGATACACTCAAGTATATCTTTTGTGTTTATTGAGTGGCCTTAAAATGATACAGGGTCAGATATATGTGTGGATGCTTGTCATAAATCATTAAAAGTTTGCATTTTTGGTGATAAATCTGTTTTTATAGTGTGTATAGGACAAATGTCTGCGATCCCTGCTCAGGTTAAAGTTTAGTTTTTCAGCCAAAAAACAATATATTTTTTAAATGTTTTCAACCTAAAATGTCACTCCTATGTTGCTGTTAGTAGTCCCAGAGAGTTTTCCCTGGAATATCTGTTTATTATTTCTCTAATCATTATAAAAAAATCATGTACCAAAGCTGAAGAACACCTACAGAGTATTACAGTGCATGTGGAAGGAAGGTAGAAGCTGGAGGTACATTTGACCGGCTGTAAATTTTAACAGGACTTTTAGGGCTTTTGGATGTGAACATTTTGTTCTCAGGAGAGTTTTTCCTTTTCTCTCCTACACAAGATAAAAATGTATTCAGTTCGACGCACTTATTTATTTGTATGCACGCAGCTCAATGTAGTTCAATGGGGGCATCCAGTTAAAACACACTGTATGGTAATGCTCAGACTGTTGTGACTTTAAATCGTCTATACGTACGTGATCTGGTACGTGTGAGTGGATGTGCGTCTGCGTGTGTGTTCAGCAGAGAGATGAGATGAATGACACAGCTTGGCCTGTCTTGTAATAAAATGTAAGAGTGGCACTTTCACGCTTGTCAACAATCTCTAAATATACCCGTGGACCGGGAAGTGTGCACTCTCTCTCACACACACATTTAGACAGGCCTGCGGTTTTGACTGCTTTTCTCTCCGTCTCCATTAAAAAAAAAAAAAAAAAAAAACTTCAGCTGCTTTTTGCTTCCCGACAGTTTCGGCAGACGCACACAGATGCGTGCGTACACACACCAGTCACAGTCGACAAGACATTTTTATAACAAAAATTGGATTCCTCCCCCTTTTCGTTCCTCTCCAAAACTCAGCAGACACACTGGAAAACTTGATGTGACAAGTTTTCGCGGGCGCCGCGTTGAAACAGCAAAAAAGCGTCAGTTACACACTCAAAGCGGCCATGCAAGAAAAATATTTATTCCGACCAGTCAACAAGAAGGGAAGGCTTCCATGAGACGGCTGCTCTCTGTCGCCGGTGGAGTTGTTTGGATCCTACTTTCCCTCATAGTTTTCTGATCCTGACATTCAGAACCACTTATATTTCTTTCTTGATGAAAAAAAAAAGAACCGTGCTGCAACATCTGGAAGACAGAAACCTTGTTTTTTATGTTCTTCCCCTCATCATCGGAGGCCTTAAGTGATATTTTGCAACCATTAACACATCTCTAACCCCTGAAATGTACCTTTAGAGTGGCCCAACATCCAAATATAACATTCTATGATTGGTCTAAGGAGCAATAACAATATTTCCCACCACAGTTACCAATTATTTCACACGGAATCTGCGACTTCTCCTGCTGCAACCCACCCCTTATTCTCACTAACTCATATTTTCCGAGTGAAATCCCTCCCCCCCTCCCTTCAGAATGATGTTAAAGCACATTGTTGTTGACACCACAATATCACCAACTGGTACAGCATTGTCACTTAAAGTGCAGATTCGACGTGAAAAGCCCTCCTCGCTGTTTGTATTTAATATCGCGCTGACAGCTGTATCATTCTTGCACACTGTAATCAAATTATGACAGCGTGGTAAATGTTCCCCTGTGACATTTTCTATTATAAAATGCATATACCCGGTGTCAGACAATGTGTGGGTGGGATCCCTGGGTGACAAATGGGATTGTAAGTGGCAGCGACTGACATTACGCGTGTTTGCGTTGGGTGTAATTGCGCTCGTATATTGATGACATGCATAGGTGTGTGTCATCTGGAATTATGACTGTTGTTTTAGAGATGTGGTGAAGAAGAAGAAAAAAAAAAAACACATCAGTGACTATTAGCAGCTTTCTGACACTTCTGTTTGAGTAATACTACAGGTATGAGAAGATTTGTAAGAGTTAGATCTTTAAGATGTGAAAGTGCTGACGACAAAGCAAGCGTAGAATAGATGTTATCTTAAGGCCTCAAGACACACACAGATGACTAAGTGTGTATTCGTACGCACAACTTGAGTCCGTCACCTTTTCGAGATGAGTCTTGTACCCTTTGATAGTTCCTTTCCCTTCTCGCTTTCCTTCTCCTTGTTTCGTCACGTTGAAGTTTCTGCCTCCTTGCCTCCTTTCCTCCCCCCCTCGTCTCCTCCCCTCTCCTCTCCTCTCCTGTCCTGTCCTGTTGCGGCCCGTAAGGAAATATCCAGTGTCCTCTTATTGGATTGGCTGCTTCATGCTGGCGGCCCTTCGCTTGCCGCCCCTCGGCCTGTTGGGTAATGATAATAAAATTGAAATATCCCAGTACTTATCAGTGTATTACCTTGCTATCAACACCTCAGACACCCTCCTACTCTAGAGGTTACACAGGAGAAAGCATGATCTGATATACGGCACGAACAGAGAGGGGATGCCAGGCGGGAAAGCGAGAAAGAGGAAGGGCGAGGAGAAGAAGGGAGTAAAGTGATAGACAGAGAAAAGCGATGAGGGGAAAGAAAGGGAGTTTTGTTATGGCTACGTTTCTCAAGGTGCTATTTCCAGGATAGATTGCGACAGATAGGAGGGTAGAAAAAAAATAAAAAAGGGGGCGGCGGACGAGGAAGAGAGGCGTGTAATGCGACTCTGTGGCATCTGTCCAGACCAGAGGTGTTAGCCGTTCTCAACACTCCACACTAGCCTACTGTACATTTGCGGTAATGTAAAACATCTCACATCTCCCCCCATCTCCCTCTCTGTCTCTGGGCCTTCTCCTCTCTCCTTTCTCTTGGCAGTTGTTGTTATCGTGTGTGTGTGTGTGTGTGTGTGCGTCTGCTGGTGTGTGTGTGTGTCTTTGTGTGGGAGGTAGAGGAGCGTGCCAAAGCCGAGATCAGGTTTGGAAATTGATTTGAATGAGTGTTGTGGACAGCTGATAGCTATAAAAGATTTTCTCCTTTCATTTCCCAGGGAGTTTCTCCTTTGATGTTGGCCGGTAGTCAACGCAGCTTTGAAGCTCGTCTAGAGCAGGGCCGCGCCGCTACTGGATACTGTGTGAGTTTGTATTTGTTGTGTGTGTGTGTGTGTGTGTTTATGTATGTATGTATGCAGATGGCTTGGTGTTTGACCTTTTTAAAGTCGCACTAGAGTGGAATTTGGAAGGCCGCGGTAACTTTACACCCGAAAGTATTTCATAGGCATGGCATTAAAGATTATCTGCTTTGCTAATATCATGTAAAATTACCCGTGATAACCTGTATGCATTTACGCTTTATTTTTTTTTTTTTTATCCTGCACTAAATCCCAACCATAACTCATACTTGACAAGCACATCTTTACCTACTCTAAATCTTAAAATATTGGACCTTTAACAAGCCAGCAACCTTCAAATTGCCCTTTGGGGATAAAAATCTCTGAAATGTTATTTTGTCGTTTCATCGGCTGCCTCTCCGCGTTCCTCCGACCGACCAATCGCACGCTACAATCTAATCCCCAGGAGGGAAGATTCTAGTCTGTTGCCACGGATGCCGGGGGGTCGCGAGGTCAAGTACGGCTAATTTATTCACTCAGTCAGATTTCCTCTGGCTCGTGGATGGCAGATGGAGAGGTCTGATATGATATCACCCATCTGAATCACCCAAGGGAGAAGGGGACGGGGCAGGGACGGGAGGGAGAGAGATGGAGGGATGAGAGGGGAAGAGATTGACAGGAAAGATGTAAAAAAGAAAGCGAGGACAGATAGTAAAAATTGGGGAATTAAAAGTGGTTAGATGGCGAGATAGGAGATTGGGTAGCATAGCCGGCAAGAGTGTGGAGTGTGTTCGCCCCACCGAGTCAGGTGTTGAGCTGAACATTGAGCCACACAGGCTCTTATCAGATGTGTGGGTGAAGAGTGGATGTGTGTGTGTCCTTATCTTAAGACAAGTGGTTCTGGTCCAATAATATCCTGGGAGATGGTAGGAATAAGCGGCTTAGACCGAGATCTGAGATGGAGGAGGGAGGGAGGATAGATAGCGCCGGAGAGATGAAAGGAGGAGATGAGAATGGAGAGAAGAGGAAGAGGAGGAGGAGGAGATGGACAGATTAGGAGGATGGAGGACAAGGAGGGGACATTTGGATAGAGATGAGACATACGGGACTGTGGAGATCCGAATGGAAAGATGTGATGTGGAAACAGTTTGGAGAAGTTTTTTTTCTTTTTTTTTCAAAAAGAGCAGGACGAAAGGAGGAGGGGAAAGTGAGAGAAGTTTTGGGGTTTGAAATAGTTCTTGGCTCTTTGTCAAAGGGCAGGGATTTACAGGATTTGATCAACAGTGTCAACTTGAGGGCACTTTTTCCCCAAGAGGTTTTGAATTTGTGGCTTCAACAACAGTGTCTGCCTAAGAACACTCGGTCTCCAGAGGCTTTGACTTCAAGCCTTGGCTTCCAGCGGCTTCTTTATTAAAAATTTTCCACTCAGCTCCTCTCCTTTCCACTACGTACAGATCGAGGGCAAGACATCGATCTTTGTCTGCTGAATAAAGGAGCATGCCTCTTGTCACTGAAAGTACCCATCGTTAAGACGAGATGAGGAGGACTAAGATAAATGTTAAAGGGTGTGCAAAGGGATTTGAATTTTTATTATGGCTATTAGGATACAGAAGACCTGATTTCAAGCACTTTTTGTGTCAAAGTCAGGACTTGATTTAAAATGGAAAAGTCACAAGACTCTTCTGAAGTGAATATTTGTCATCTGACCAGAAGTTGAATTTTGCTCTTTTAAGATATTGGTGATGAGGAGATAACATGAATCCTAAAAAGAACTCAATTGAAATCTAATTCTTGTGTTTTCTGTGTCCTCAGTTAAAGACGACGTGAAGATGAGGAACCAGCTTTGACGACCGACAGATGTCCACCCTCCCCGAATCGTTGGGCTTCGGCAACACTTCCGGCGATCACAAACACAGGAGGCCTATTATTGAGGACAAACTTCAAGCTACACCCTATATAGTATTTGTCATCAGGACTGAAGTAGTCCAAAGTGCGACGTGTGTGAATGACTGAACATACCCAACAGCACTTACCTGGTATGGAATGATCAGAACTGAACTGAACTCAATCTTTTGATCCGCAAAAGAGAAATGAACTAACCAGAACTGACTGACACTCTTAATTTGCTTTAAAAATATTCTCCTTTCTTACTAAGGGCTCTTTTCTGAGCCCCTTCTGTCAAAAACTGCCAAATCCTTCAAGTCTCCTATCCAGATTCCTTCACTTCCTCACACCCTTTTCCAAGGGTCTTGGGCATTGTCCTCATTCTAACTGAGGAGGAATCATCTCCTCCTCATCCTCCTGAAATCCTCACAACCACTTTCGTCTGTCCAGACATGGACCTCCACCGGGCAGCCTTCAAGATGGAGAGCTCCTCCTACCTGCCCAATCCTCTGGCCTCTCCAGCCCTCATGGTCCTGGCCTCCACTGCTGAAGCGTCTCGCGATGCCTCAATTCCCTGCCAGCAGCCACGTCCATTTGGTGTCCCAGTTTCCGTTGAGAAAGACGTCCATTTGCCATTTAACAACGGCTCTTACACTTTTGCGTCAATGTACCACCGCCAAGGTGCAGTCCCACCAGGATTCCCCAACAGGGACTTTCCTCCGTCCCTCCTCCACCTCCATCATCAGTTTGCCCCACCTAACCTGGACTGCTCGCCCATCAGCATGCTGAATCACAGTGGCGTCGGTGCCTTCAGGCCTTTTGCCTCACCTCCGGAGGATCGAGACGGGGCACCGGGCGGGTATCAGTCTGCTTTCACCCCGGCCAAGCGCCTCAAAGGCTGCCTGGACGCGGAGGCTTCACCCCACCTTCGATACTCCGACGCTGAGGGGAAAGAGTACGACTTTGGCGGCTCTCAGATCCCTCCTGGAGGCTCGCCCAGCAGCGCCTTGAAGGCAGTAGAGGACAGTGGGAAAAAGATCTTCGCTGTGTCAGGCCTCCTGTCTGATCGAGAGACTTCCTCCAGCCCCGAGGACCGCATTGAACGCTGTAAGTAGCAATCTGTGTTTGTGCCACATTGCACTCGAGGAAACCACAACTCTGCATACAAATGGGTCAACAATCATAGAAAACCTGAGTATATGTTCTGTAGAGTTTCTAAAAGCATGTAATCGTCTTGCACCTGCTTTGTGCTTTGCTTTTGTATCTGTTACACTTCTCAACACCGATGCAACAACCCACCACACTGAGAATTATCCTGCAAGCAGTTGTGATCATTAAACTTGCAAACAAGACACATGCATAAAACCTATACAGCAAGACACATCAGCACAAACACAGCCAAGCCAAATCAAATTCTGGTTCTCAAATTAAAAACAAAGTACAACTTGCTGCAATTTGTAAAAGAATGCAAATGTTCGCACACTAGCATCACACACGCCAATAAACAATCCCATCTATGTTCTCTTGTCATCATCTCTCCTGGCTCCCCCTATCCTTGTTTCACAAGCCCACAAGCTCCACTGGTCACATTAGCATTCACCAGTGGAAGGATGCCATTTGGCCCTCACGCACTGGGAATCTGATTAGTGTGTGAGGGTGTGTGTGTGTTTGTGTTTGTGTGTGTGTGTGTGTGAGTGACTGGTTCAGAGACCGGCCATGCTCTTTGCCATCAGCATTCATCATAGCTCCGTGCTGGCAGCCCTGTTGCCAAAAGATTTACCCACATACCCAAAAGCTTGGCAAGGCATGTTTGTGTATGTGTGTGTGTGTGTGTGTGTGTGTGTGTGTGTGTGTGTGTGTGTGTGTGTGTGTGTGTGTAATAAAGGGAAGGTAGGAGAGAGGTTGCAAGAGCGCCAAACACAAATACACAAGCATGCACAAACACTCTTCCAGACCCACAAACAGCTTTTAGCATGAGCACCGACATCTCCTACACATGTCAACAAGCTGCAACGGATCTCGGTGACACATTAGGCGACAGGCAGACAGGGAGACGTGCTTATAGTGTATAATTTAGGACGTCCTCGTTTTTTCTCTTTTATTAGGTTTATTATACTCTATCTCCGTTTGTTTTTTTGTCTTTACTTCACTCTTCCTCCTTCCATCCTTGAGCTCGTGCGTGAGCGTGTTTGAGGGATGCATCCTTGATGGAACACATGAGAGACAGAGGCGACGACCTGAGACTGATCCGATAAAAAGACCACCACAGGAGAGACAGGGAGGGTGAGAAAGAGAGGGATGAAGGAAGGAGTGGAGGGGAGGAAATTGGGAAAATGACACCCGGTGGTTGGCTGGGGCGGTACGAGAAGGAGGAGAAAGATATCAAAGAGCTCATAATGTGAGAGAGGGAAAGAGATAAGAACAAAAGAGAGTGTAAAGAGAAAAATGCAACTCTGCTAAATCATCTTAGATGATTTAACTCCACATCTACACCTGTCTCACGTGCATTGCGATGTCTATTTGCCGGCACAGTGTCTTGCTCAAGAGAACTGCGGCCACCCAGTGCTGAGCCATGTTATCACCACAGATTCATGAGCAGTAAGACTGAGGCCAGGAATAGAAGATGGGTACAGGGCTTCTGTGCTGTCTTTTGGAACGGCTGAATCTGTATCTAATCAGGTTAAATCTTGGCACAAGTAGCCTCCACCTCTACCATAGGCTTCTAATGCAATTGGATGTGCAGAGGCACTGCTTACAGCAAAGAATTATGGGTTCTCCTTCACTGGTTTTGGCGATCCAGGGGAGGCGTAAAGAACAAACAACACTTTGGTACAATCCCATGAGAACAGTGCTCTCGCTGCTTCACACACACATTAGCTAACTAGCAGCCTTCGAGCTGCTGCTTCACACATACAATAGCCTATTTTTGTCTGTCACAGGGAAGCAGGTTTATAATGTTTGGGGTCATAATATGTGGTCTAAAAAAGTAAATGAATACTGATATGATTCTTAAAAAATATGATTGCATGTGCATGATCAGTTAAAACGTTTCATTTATAGGGTTTAATGAATATCTCACCACTTCCCAGAAGCCTTAAAAGTTTACATAAACTATATGGCTGAGCTCATGAGGGTGCATTCAGTGGAGCAAGGACATCGTAGACTTCAGGGAACTTTGAATCCTTGTGTGCCAATAAATCTTTATCTTATCTGTGCTCTATCATTTACAGCATGTGGATTTAATTTATAGTCGCCAATAAACTTCTAATATCTCTCACCCTTACCAAATTACACAACTAATTGTATGTGGCCTTTCGATTGTTAAAATGTGACTCCATACTACGTGCTTCTTTTGTAATTGTCACGGTTACTTTTCGTTTTTTTATCAAACAAGTATGTGGCTACCTGTCACACATTCACAGACTGCAGCGCAGTAAGATCAGTTAGTTATCTGTAATCACTCAATGAGTTGTGTTCTTTAATGGATCATCATAAGGAAAAAAAATGCTCTAAAGCTTTGGATTTAAACATAATCAGGGGTTAGCAACACCGTCCAGTATTTTGTCTTTCGATAGGATTGCCCTAGCACGTAGTTTTTTGCTTTCAAAATATTAATTTTGAGCTCAGACAACCACTGGATATGTTGTGGAAAACATTGCTAGGTCCATGTGTATTCCTTTATATTTTAAATTGTCATCTAGTGCCTGAATGTAGTGTTGTCTTTTACACAAATAAGAACATTTTCATCATAATTTGTTGCAGAATAGGTACAGATTGGTGCGTAAAGATTCACTAGAATGCCGGAAATGAGGTGTCAGAATTTCCTGGGGGAGGATCTCCGCACCTCGGTGCTAAAATAAAACCCATGCTCGTACTAAACAGACACCTGATGCCTTGGTGTCCAGCGTTCATTTTGGAACACCTGTCCTGCAATTCCATTCCGCCGTGTGTAGCCGAACAAAGCTAATATTTAGCGGTAAAAATAATCCCTCAAATGCTAATTACAATTATCGCATTACAAACCAATCACCTGTCATGCACGTAAATCCAAAGGGGTTGAAGGCGATCCCCCGCTCCTTCTTTTTTTTTTCTCTCCACACCTATAAAAGCGTGTTAAACAACTCGAAAAACCCTACAGCCGTCCCAACTTCCCCGCATGAAATTCTGTTAAGTTCGCCGCCTGCCACTCCAGGCAACAGTGGCCAACTCCACGCTAAGCCTCCCTAAATCCCCCCACCGCACCGGCAGGCACGTTGGCTGTTAACTAAACCTGCTAACCTGTCAGCCGCTAAACCTGCACATAAAGGCCCCATCATGCCTTAAGAGGCCTATGCATGTCATATTATTGTAAAAGCTATTAGCATTTACTTTATTCACAGTGCGCGGCTTTAGCACAAGAATGAAGGAATTCAAAGCAGAGGAGTTTTTTTCTTTTTCTATTTTTTTTCCCTGAGTGTGAAAAGTGAGTAAAAGGAGAGAATGGAATTATGGGATGTGTGATTGGAATTAATGGGAGTGTTGACAAAAGAAACAATCCACCCTTGCAGTGCACTTGTTTGCTTGCGGAGGGGATTTGATGGTTTTGTGTCAGCGGGAAGGTTTGTGTGCCTCAAAATCAGCACGTTCCATCATCTTTGCCTCTTTTTTTTTTCGTATCTCCTTCTCCCTCCTACATCTCTTCCCTGTTTTTTTCCAGTCTTCTTTCACTTCCTCCATTTCCTTTAGCATGTGTGTGTCTTCCACTATGTGACAGCTGTAGTCTGTTTGTTTACATTCTCTCTGCTCTCCACATTTACAAGGCAGAGAGATTTACACTGAACCTGACCCTAAATGCCGAACCCAGTTTCCTCATCTTTTTTCGCCCCCCACTTCTTTGTTCTTTTTCTCCTTTTCAATCTTTTACACACACAGGTAAAAAAAAAACAAGAAGCACAAATCCAAGAAAAGGAAAGGAAGAATGTAATTTTGAAGGCAAATGTACAAATAGATAAAAAAAAAACAGAAATGAAATGGGAATGTTTGGCAGGAAAAGAAAGAAAAACAGAAATTCTTTTGAGTGAGGGGAAGGGAAGTATGAGGGAGGGAAGGGGAGGATGAGAAAAGGATAAAAGCCGTAAGGAAAAAAAAAAAAGGGGTTGTGGGAAGGAGGGAAGTATAGGAGGAAACAGGGAGGATGGAGATGTTGAGCTGAAATGCAGATCCCATCTGCCCGACTGAAATAAAAGCAGAGGAATTCTCAGAAAGCAAACCATGGATGAGTAGATAGTAGACAGACAGATAGTAATAATAATATGAGGAATTCAAAATGTGTTCAAGAAGACCTTTCCTTTTTGTATCCCCAACATCCGAGTGCATTACACACAGCTGTTAAAACACACAGCGAGAGGCCTCCTCTTCATCCTCCTCTTCTGTTCTTTTTTCGGTGTTGCCTCCTCCTTTTATTTTTGGTTTCTTTTCTCTCCCGTCTTAAACGGAGCAAATGTCATGTGTGTTGTTTCTTTCTGGGGGCCCAAGTAGCACAAGCTAAAAAAAAGAAAGAAAGAAAGAAAAATAAACAGGGTTAAAAAAGGACAAAATAGAGTTCTTAGAAAGGGTAGATGATGGATGACAGCGGTACTGATGTTGATGGATGACAAACAGATTTTGTTTAGATGTTGTTTTTTTTTGTGTCCATCTTTAGTGCTCTGTGGTCATTACTGGGGGATTTCCGCTTTGCTTTTTCCCACAAAGCACCTGCCAGTCAAACAGAATTATTTTAAATGAAGCGAGCAGGGCTTTTTATTTGCTGTACGTGTGTGATTTTCAGCCCTTTACTTTCCGTTTTCTTCCTGCCACGGCATGCAAAGAGTTAAAACCCCAAGTCAAGGAGACAGAAACGCTCATCCTTCTCCTTGTCCTCACAAAAATCTGCCCTCCTCCAACCCCACCGCTACCGCCACCGCCCTCCTCCTCCTCCTCCATCTCTGCCTGTCACGGTCTAGTGGCAGGGTTAAGTTAAGTAAGAGTGTTCTAATAATTAGGACTGGGACTCGCCTGCCTGCTGGCCCGTGTGTGTGTGTGTGTGTCTTCCTGTCAGTGCTTAGCCAGATGTTAAAAGGCTTGTCCCTCTCATGTTGCCTCCCTGTCAGTCTCCACTGTGTGCCACACACACACACACTGACACACACACAGACACACACCGACACACACATTGGGAACTGTCCTAGTTGTGGTGGCTTTGTTTACCCCCAAGTGTGTGCCCCTTCTGCCCTTCTGGCAGCTCCCCCAGGGTGACGAGTGTGTGTTTCCCTGTCAATACCAGCCTGCACGCATCTGATCCTCATACACCACACACTGGCTGACGATAGCTTTCATATTTATTGCTCTCAAAAAACACAAAAGTGATTTATTTAATGAAATATGCAAAAGGAATATGGAGGTATTTTCTTCCCACCTCTCTTTAAGGCTAAGCTTTCTTTCTCACTGGGTGGTAACTGGAAACAAGCAGCAATTGTCTATATGTGTGTGTGTGTGTGTGTGTGTGTGTGTGTGTGTGTGTCACTTGGTGTGAGTCTTGTGGTCATTGTTGCGACGCTGCGCAGATCAAGGATTAGTTGCTTCCTGTCGAGCCTTTTGTCGGCCCAGCCACTCCATTTGGACATAGATCAGTGTGTGTGTGTGCGCGCATGTGGTTGTATGTGTGTATTTGTGTGTGCGTGTGTGTGTGTGTGTGTGTGTGGAGGAATAGGTTACACAAATGAGCCACTGGAGCTGGTGTAAAGGCACATGAAGGAGAGTGGATGAGATGAGAGGATTCCCCCCCTCCTCCTGCAAAATATTCCCTGGCCTCAAAACTCATTTCGTCTTATCTCCCTACAACAGGATTTTTCTTAAATGAGCTGTGACATAACATCCAACCCGACTCCGCCGAGGTTTCATTCCACTCGGGACGTTTCTAGAAACAGTGGAAACGTGTAAAAATCAGGTAGAACACTCAGGACAGGATGTCGCTTTGTAGGGAATTCTAGAAACAGGTTGCTTTGAAATGAAAGCCTTGCTATTCCTGTTGCACGCACACACACACACACACACACACACACACACGCACGCCGTGTCCGTAGCGTCCCGGGTTCCGGAATTCCACTTTGTTCCCTTGGTGATGTCAGCTTCGGCCAATAAAATCCCTGCGTTAAAACTCCACTGAGCCTCATACAACTGCAGAACACCTGGCAACACAACACACATTTAGCTTTTAATATGTGTACACACACACACACAGAGACACACAAGCCGACATAAGGTCATGGCACGCCACAGCCCTGAACTTTCCTCAGCAGTCCGGCTGTCTTTTAAATTTTTGTTACACTTGGTGGAATTTTTCAGAAAGGACGCGGCGTTGCTTTAACAGCACAAAAGCTCATAAATGGAATTTTTTTGGGGGGGTTGGGTTGCCAGATATTGATGAAAAGATTGACGGAGAATTCCTGCTCGGCGAAACCCAAAAGAAACGCCGCGGCAACACGTCGATTAACTTGACCGAACGCAGAAATGAAACACGTGTTAAAGTGTGTATTCTGCTCGACACGACGCTACATGTCGCCAGTTCGCCAAACGCTCCTCTGGCAGCAGCAGACGTTTGCTTATTTCTCAGGAGGGCTCCGTGATTCAGGCAATGCAGATGTGTGAAAAGATTCTTCTTCTTCTGTCTCTCTTCTCTTTCATTTTCCTTCCTCTTCCCCTTTTTCGGTTTCCTTCCCTTCCCCTCCCTCCGTTCTGTCCTCATCTCCTTCTCCCTCTCCTCACCCCTTCCCCGCCCCCTCTCTCACCTCCTCTCCTCTCCTCAGTAATCTAATCTGCAGCCAGTTTGTGGATGCAGTCTAGTGTGACAACCACCCACCACCACCGCCACCTCCACCTCCACACCTCTCTCACTTTCACACACACAAACAGCAGCAGGCCCGTCTCCAAAAAGCCCACTTGCTTGGCAGAGGGGCCCGATCCTACCCCCCTTCACCCACCACCCTCCTCCCCCGTCTTGGTCACACCCTCTTTAATATTGAATTATTCATCAAATCTGATTGGTTCCTGCTGATGGCGGCCATGATGCGAGCGAGCGGTTTGTGTGTGTGTGTGTGTGAGGGAGGGAGGGGGGGGGTGTCGGTTGCGGGTTCGACATCGTTAGCTCGTCTTAACGCGCCGTCGCTTCACAAAGCTGGACCGGCCCATTACTTAGCGCACACACACCTTATTTTTAATAAGAACGACTAAACCGCTTGCACCTGTAGCTTTTTTGGAAGTGAAACCTATTTTTTAATACGATAGAAGAATTTTTTTGGTGTTTATTCCCTTTTCTTCAAGTTGAAAGTTGCATTTAGCTCTGCGGTATTTGTCGTCTTCACCACGTCCTCTTTGGTTCTAAAAGTTGCAGCCAAACCACCCAAAGCTTAGCATCTGCTGCTGCTGCTGCTGCAAAAAAGCCTCCAAAGTCCCTCGGAAAGGTGAAACAAATCAATAACGGGTGTTTTATATGCATGCGAGAGTATGTGTGTGGATGCTCATATGATTTGCATGCACTAGAATCTATACTATTCAATATCGGGGGGGGTGCACAGTGACTTAAAGGTTTCATCGAAGACTGTGTCCAACGTGAGCTACTTTTATCCAACACCAGGCAGCAGCGTAAAAGGCCATCTGAGAACACGGTGGAGATGCTTCGGCACCAAACATAATGGTGCATATCTGTCTTACGGCATGATCAGGTTTATCCACTGGCATGTTTGCGTGCGTGCGAAATCGCATTCACGCCACGGACTTTGTTAAAGGCATAAACAGTCGATGATCACGGATTTGCCTGCACTTGAGGGAAAGACGCGGATAAAGAAAGGATGAGTGTGTCGACGCTTGCACACATGTGTGTTTGGTATCTCAAACGCCTCGCAGGACACTTCACATTGACCCCGCGGTGCCTCTGCATATCTAAAAGGCATTAGAGGGACGCCGAGCCCGCGCGTGTCCACGGGTGGGTTTTTCCTCGTGTGGAGCCGAGGCACAAACACTGCACTCCAGGTGACGACCTTTGCTGCAGGTCATACGCTCAGAGTGAATTTTCAGGGATTTTTTTTTTTTTAGTGGAACACACACAGAGAAGCTCCCTTGTTCATTTTTATCCCCTCTTCCTCCTCCTCCTCTTTTTTTTCTCCCCCTTTTCTCTCTCTTCTCCCTCGTCACCGGGTGTGTGTGGAAACCCAGCCCACTGTTCAGCAGATGAATAATTTAGCGGTGTGTGTATCATCTGTTTACCGTGCTAATCCATCTGTCAGCAGGCACCTATCGATTCGCGCCTGCCTGGTAATTGTGCATCCGCGCCACACACACACACACACACACACACACACACACACACACACACAGATGAGCATACACAGATACACACACATAAGCAGACGGACACACTCGTGCACCTATATGATGTGCAGGTTAGCTCATATTCAGATCCTGGAGTTGTCAGCTGGCCCCCGGACACTTCATTTTCACTGAGTGAAACTGAATTTAGGGTCAAGGTCACAAAACAATCTGATATTGGATGCAACAGCCTTCGGACGCTTTGGTTTTTGTTTAGAATTTTACACACCAATTACATGACGTATGTTCTGCAGCTTAATCGCTTTATAGAAAAGGAATATATCATTTTATACACAAACTGAGATTTAGTGCATCAGAGTTTAGGTCAGGAAACGTTGCATTTACTCAGATCAGAGCACACATTTCAACTTTTGAGTGCCAGCTGCGCATTTCCTCAGAAAGCCCACTTCCTGAAATGACCTAAAGATAAGTAACCTCAGCTGATCGGAGGGATGACAGCGACTGCATCAGTTCTAAAGTTAATCTAAAATGTGGCAGCAAGAGTGGGAAGTTGGTAAAACCTGAGAATCAACGAAGAGCCGCGTTTTCTCCTTTTCTGTTTCGGTTCTAAACGCCTGCTTTCATGCTTGTGTACTCACTCTGTTGCTGGTTTATCACTGAGCAGGATTGACTCTAATCAACAATGACTGCAACAGTTAAATGATTCATCAATTAGTTGTCGACTATTAAATTAATTGACAACTATTTTCATGATCAGTTCATCAGTTTGAGCAGTGAAAAAAAGTCCTTACTTTCTATATCTTTGGGATGTGAACAAAACAAGACATTTGAACACATCATCTTGAGCTTTGAGGAACACTGATTGAAACATTTTCACAATTTTCTGACATTTCATAGACTAAACAAGTAATTTAATAACAGAAAATAACAGACAGATAAATCGACAATGAAAATAATAAAGTTAGTTGCAGCCTAATTTTTAAATGTTTTCTTTCTTCTTATATAACCTTATACAGTAAGAATGCACTAAATAAAGCTCTGCATATATCTATTTAACATTTTTATGTAATATTTAAACTTGCATAACTAACTAACTAACATAACTAACACAGAGACTTCCTGGTATTTTCCATCCTTATGAATTAGTTCAGGCCTTTTTAAACAGTCACTGCTGGAACACCTTAACTCGCTGCACATTAAATACATAAAACGACTCAAAGGAAACGTAATCATAGAGTAAGTTGTAGTAAATGGACACAGAGACAGAGAAAGAGACAGACGGAGATGGTGCTACCGGAGAGCGCTGCGCTATAATGAATCCATGGGTGACAATTGATGGTTGTAATTATCAAATGGCTGGTTTTAAAAGCTCATTGATTGATGTCATTAGCTCCATGAGTGATTACTAATTGCTGCCGCAGTATGTTAACCGCACAGGATGCACGCACACACGTAGGAAACGGTTATCAGATGCACGCACACATACATTTTTCTGCTTGAATCCACTTGTCAGATTCGATCGTGGGTGCGCAGACGGGTAGTGAGTGAGGAACACGGCAGAATGGAATAATGTACAGATGAGAGAAGCCATGGGTTTACATGTAGATGTACAAAAAAACACGTTTTTCTTACATGTTCAAGGGACACATATCAACAACTGTTTAAGTGAATAAGTTGAGGAAATAAATGAGGCCTTTAGTGCTTTAATCAGCTTCTTTTGGGGGTTATTTTAAGTGGGAATATCCAACATTTAAAGGTTAGGGTAAGCTCACAACTATCAGTTCATGTTTCTTTTTCTTTGCAAAAACCCCTCGTTCCAGCCTTTCTACTATGCTCAGCCTAATTTTTGTGGTTTAAACAAGGGAAATAAAGACACAAACTGAAGAAATACAATCAGATTCACTTTAACATCCGAATAAACTGAAGGGTTCTGCTTTCTGGCTGTATGAGAAGGTTCAGTGAATTGGCACTGCGTTGCAGAATAGCCCCACTGTGCAGCAGAGTGACATTTTAAGCAATAAAATGTGAGAGTTCTATTAATATTTAAGGGGTGTCAACTCCCCAGGCCCAAAGGGACATTTCTGGAAATAAAGACAAGTGGACAGTGATGAGTGACAACATATTATAGAGAAGCCTGGAAGGTATTTCGTTCTGGATTTAGGAGCACTTTCAGGATGACTTCACCTCAGTTTTGCTTGATTTTTGCTTTTCGTTATAATGATGTTGACATTCCTGCGAAGTCAACGTCTGTCGTCTGCTCTTCTGTCTACCTCCAAAAGTTGACAGTGTCCTCCACAACCTTATGTTATTGTCAAAGATACAAACCAAAGTTCAAAATGACCACTCTGTGATTAATTCTTCATCACTTGCTTCCATCACTGCTTCGTGTCTCCTACTTTTTTTCCCCCCGTTCTGCGCGATTGTTTGTCCCACATCGAGTTACGACACCTGCCCACGGTGTCGACAGATCGTGTTTTTTGCCGTCCAAAACCCGGCTTCTCTCTATCCCGCACAAACACACAGCACACGAACTCAGCGGGGAACGCAGCAGGGTTCATTTCGATGTGGAACGTCTAATATCACATCCCCGCGGCAAAAATGCTCGGAATTCTGCCCTCTCGGAGAAGCGTCACATCTATGTGTATGTATGTGTGAGTCTCCTCCTTCCATCTGTTTGTGTGTTTCTTCTATATGTCTGCTGTGTGTGTCTCCATCTGTATGTGTGTGTGTGTGTGTGTGTGTTAAGGGGTGTTAGAAGCAGGCAGGGGCTTAGCAGAGCAAAAGAGAGCAAATCTGTCAGCTCTCCCTGGGCAGACAACCCTTCTGACCCTCATTCAAAGACATATTGATTCTCCTCTACACCCAACAGGGGAGGGTGTGTGTGTGTGTGTGTGTGTGTGTGTGTGTGTGCACAAGTGCTTAACACAACCTCTTTCCTCCTTCCTTCCTTCATAAGCGAAGAGATTTGTTCCTGCAGCGTTGTTAAATAATCGACTAAATGTGTTTGATTGTGTAATGTTTTTTTTTTCCCTATTTGTGTTAATATTTTTTTGCCACTCCAGCATCGACACCAGGGTGAAAGATTATTTCGAAAAAACTGGAGATTTTGAAGCGCAGTCTGACCTACTTTGCTGTTCTTTTGGGCTTTTATCTGTCTTGCTCTATTTCCTGCTCTATACTCAGTTTTGGTTCTAGAAGAGGGGGGGAAAAAAAAAAAAAAAAGAAGCATCAGCAGGGGAAAAAAAACACAAACTGAACATGCCACAGAGACAAGCTTTTCTCTTATCTTAACACTGTGTTAAACCTCGTTGTGCACTTGTTAGCGGCGCCTTGTTTCCCGGTTTGAGCCCTAATGACCTATGGGATGTCACCAGTTGTGGCTCTGCGGACTGTTAGGGAGCCTTTGTGTACTTTGGTGTAATTGTCAGAGCGGTGCCGTGCAAAGGCTGGGTCAAGACTTAAAGGCCAGCGGTGGGAAGATTACAATCGGCCTCCCATATCGCACTGGAGATGGCGTTAACCAAAGCTCTTTTTTTTTTAGCGGCATGTTGCCAAAATACTGTGAAGTGGACTACAGGCTTCGTAAATTACAGGACTGTGTTTTGGTTTGTCCACTTACACAATAATCCACTGGAGAGGTGGAAAAGAAAGTAAAGTCAGTGAAAGAAAGCAGGTTTTGTACGCACTTTCTGGCCACATTTTTAAAAAAAGATATTAATAACACATATGACTTTTAATTTCCAAAGCAACGTAGCAGATTAAATAGCAAATTGGCTGAGAATTACACATTTCCGGTTGGATTCTAGAGGTGAACATGAAAGCAACTAGAATGCAAAACAAGGTCAAGCTTTGATTTGGGCTCCAAGATAAAAGTCACTCTTTTTAAAGCATTTTCTTGCATCTATCTCAATAAAAAAACCCTATTTAGCTTCACTGCTTGTGTTTTTTATAACAATTTAATCGCTTTTCAATTTAGGAAACTGGCTGAATGTTGTTTTTTTTCCCTCAAAGGTTAAGTGGAAAGATGGATGTAGAGAGACATAAATCTGCGTGTTAAGCTCTATTTATCTTTTTAAGACTGGAAGCAAGCGGAAAATGCTGGCCTGGTTTTTTGTCCTAACATACATTCCTGAAATCCAATAATAAACACATGTTGCAATAAATACTTTTAAATACTGCATCAATAGTTTATAAGCCACTTGAAATATGTCACGTTGTAAACACAGCTTTAACTTGAAACTGATATAATGAATGTGAACTAAGCAGTTACCTGTGTACACATACAGAAGCAAGAGGAGTTTTGTTTCTGTCCACCTGGAAAAAAGTAGGTTTTAAGTGGTTTCAACAGCTGACTTTTTGTGTCTGGTCACGTGCAGCATTTTTACTAAAAACAGCAACTCTGAGAGTGAATGAAAACAGTAAAGCTGCCAAAAGAATGAACTCAAAGATTCTAAATTGATCTGTACAGCTCAGGGAAACAGCAAAAGCTACTAATGATTCTGATTGTATCACTACAAGCCACACTTCCTACATTACACGCAGCTGTTTGACACACTTGTCATATAAAACTACTGGTCAGTGCAGCTTCATTCCAACCGTTTGGGCTTAAATTCACATTAGAAAAACAACCCTGACTTTGCATCAATGTCAGGAAGGCTTGTTGCACATACGTGTGAGTATCTGCGCTCACCAGCCGGGTCACATGTCTGGCGACCCGGCACGGCGGCGCAAGCACAAGGTCTCTGGTAATGGTCGGTCGCCGGGGGCAGGCCGGTCACGGCAGTTTGCGCGAGCGTCGTACGGAGGTACAGACTTCAACATGGAGGGGTTGTTGTCTGCAGCACGGAAGGGTCGCGGTATAATGTCGACAGGCCACATGCTGACCCTGCTGCTGCACTCACACACACACACACACACAGACACACACACACACAGACACACATACTCGGTCAGTGGTATAAGCTGAAAAGTGCCGGCTGCGGTAATGAAAGGCAGGTGCACCGGGAGGGCCGGCGGCAGAGGAAGAGGAAGGGAAAATGAGAAAGGACAAAAAAAAAAAGAACATGTGAAAGTCAAAGCAGGTGAAGAAGAGTGACGGATTTGTGGATGATGATGATGTTTAATGTGCGAGGCAGAGACAGGTGCACTGTGTCTAATAGCCAAGCAGATTTAACACCAGAAGGCAAACAGGCACAATGTGTTTCCTGTGTTGGTGTGTGTGGGGTGTTACTCATGTTGTGGGGACCTAAAGCTGCTGGCTCAGTCAGTTTATAGGAAATCCTTACATTTTCAACATGATTTAGGGTTTAGGGGCGGGACGGCTTGGTTAGACGTAAGACTTAGGGTTACGCAGTTTGTAGTTAAGGTTGAGGTTGGCTCCAGTAAATGAATGCAAGTCAATGTGATGTCCTCTGAAGTCACGGGTACACAACTCCGTGTGTGTGTGTGTGTACATGAGTGTGCACTTAATTTGTTGTAGCACCTGAGGGCACTCCGACTACCCCCGTCCTGTCGTCACTGCATTCATAATTTCGACATCAATACACGCGTTACACTCTGAGGTGGTGATGTACGACGTCTGGCATTAGGACACACACACACACACACACACACACACACACACACTCATCAATAAGTGGCCAGAATGCTAATTGTGACATTCGACCAGAGAGTTGACAAATGAACCAGGGCCTTTTTAAATATTCAGAATCCTGCCCGAGACTTAAAGGTGCATGATGCCCAAATTGCATTTTTAATCTTTTATCACAGAAAAGAAGGACAGTAACAGCTGCAGACACCTCAGTTAAGATGTACCCAGCTAGAAGGACATTACACAATATGTGTTGTATTCAGCAACGCAGTGCAACGTTTCATATGCGGCCTTAAAACATCTGAGGCATCATGGGTTGATGATGTTGCGTTAATGAGCTATTTTTTAGGCACTCACCTCTAAATAGTGGATTCAAATCAATCTTTTACACAACATATGAAGTGTTCTTGCTCTTTTTCATTATGAAATTGCAAAATCATCAAATATTAAGATGATGTTGGCGATCCAAAATGCACATATGTCTTTATTTTTTGCATTTAAAGTCAGGACTCTTCATCCCTCAGTAAAATGTTGAGGAATTTATTTCTCACACACGACTCATTTTCCGATGTTGAATTAACGTGCACGTATTTGAATTCGTGACCGATCCAGATCATAAAAACAGCATATACACGCCCCGTCTCTATCTGTATCTGTTTCCGTCTCCTCGTTCCTTTGTCGCCGTCCCCTCTATCTGTCTCCCGCACACAAACACTCACAGTGCGGGCCACAGATGGCATGGTGGTGTCAGGGTGAGAGGGGTTTGTTAGGATCAAAGAGCTCCAGTGTGTGGCCCCTCCACCCTTCACTTGCTTTCTTCTTCTCTTTCCCCTTTTTTCTGTTTGTCATTTTATTCCTCCCCTTCCTCTGCTTTCAATCTCGCTTCCTCTCTCTCACCCCATCCACCCCCCCATCCCTCTCTCTCTCTCCCTTCCTTCGCTCCGTCTCTCTTCATTTTTTCCCCTAATCTGTCCATCAGAAGTGTTGATAAATTATTCATGCCTCTGTCTGTCCCTGAAGCCTTGTCACCTCTCCTCCACTCGCCGGTTTCTCTGCTTCCTCTCCTCTGTCGCCTTCATCCCTTCCTCCTCCTCCTCCTCCTCCTGCTTTGCTCTCATCTCCTCTTCCCTCCCATCCGCCTCCTCCTCCTCCTCCTCCTCCTCCTCCTCCTCCTCTCCAGTCTTGCAGAAAGCTCGACCACACACGATCTAGCATCAAAAAACCAAAGTGGCGTGAGTTAATAAAAAAGATTTTAAATTACTCCAGGAACTTTAGGTCTTCCTGTAATGTGTGGGGTTTGCATACAATCAATGTGGAATTAGGTTTTTTCTAAATATGCAGCTAGAAGGCTTGATGAGTAAGAAAAGTCTTCGTCGATTATTGCAAGTATGATTGAGGCTCCTGAGGAATTTTAACAGACCATGAGGTTTTTAGCAACTACAACAAGTACAGATGGACATAATAGGGGAAATAAAGGAACTAAGAAATGCTTTCTTTAAGTATTTCCCTCCCTTTTCTTTTCTCCTTTCTTTCCCTTTTCACCTCTCTGCATCCTGCCGGATAGAGCGCAGAATACAAAAGCAGCAAGACAAAGAGGTAGAGTGCGGAAAAGACAGAGAAAGATGCAATAGAAGAGGTAATCTTGTAGCTAATCCAACATTCTCTCCCCAAACAATTAAACACTGGTTTATGTCTGCTTATACTGCGCAGCACTCACTTCCAAAACCACACATACACACACTCAAATGCAGTTTTTCAGAGAGATAAAGTTTGCTGCGGAAAGCTATTAATCATAGGAAATCCAGATGAATACAAAGTTAGGGAGTCTAGTGATTAGTGATAAATTGCCTTGTATTTCCCCATAGGTGGTGTGTGTGTGTGTGTGGAGGAATAGGTTACACAAATGAGCCACTGGAGCTGGTGTAAAGGCACATGAAGGAGAGTGGATGAGATGAGAGGATTCCCCCCCTCCTCCTGCAAAATATTCCCTGGCCTCAAAACTCATTTCGTCTTATCTCCCTACAACAGGATTTTTCTTAAATGAGCTGTGACATAACATCCAACCCGACTCCGCCGAGGTTTCACTCCACTCGGGACGTTTCTAGAAACAGTGGAAACGTGTAAAAATCAGGTAGAACACTCAGGACAGGATGTCGCTTTGTAGGGAATTCTAGAAACAGGTTGCTTTGAAATGAAAGCCTTGCTATTCCTGTTGCACGCACACGCACACACACACACACACGCACTCCGTGTCCGTAGCGTCCCGGGTTCCGGAATTCCACTTTGTTCCCTTGGTGATGTCAGCTTCGGCCAATAAAATCCCTGCGTTAAAACTCCACTGAGCCTCATACAACTGCAGAACACCTGGCAACACAACACACATTTAGCTTTTAATATGTGTACACACACACACACAGAGACACACAAGCCGACATAAGGTCATGGCACGCCACAGCCCTGAACTTTCCTCAGCAGTCCGGCTGTCTTTTAAATTTTTGTTACACTTGGTGGAATTTTTCAGAAAGGACGCGGCGTTGCTTTAACAGCACAAAAGCTCATAAATGGAATTTTTTTGGGGGGGTTGGGTTGCCAGATATTGATGAAAAGATTGACGGAGAATTCCTGCTCGGCGAAACCCAAAAGAAACGCCGCGGCAACACGTCGATTAACTTGACCGAACGCAGAAATGAAACACGTGTTAAAGTGTGTATTCTGCTCGACACGACGCTACATGTCGCCAGTTCGCCAAACGCTCCCGCTCGTCTGGCAGCAGCAGACGTTTGCTTATTTCTCAGGAGGGCTCCGTGATTCAGGCAATGCAGATGTGTGAAAAGATTCTTCTTCTTCTGTCTCTCTTCTCTTTCATTTTCCTTCCTCTTCCCCTTTTTCGGTTTCCTTCCCTTCCCCTCCCTCCGTTCTGTCCTCATCTCCTTCTCCCTCTCCTCACCCCTTCCCCGCCCCCTCTCTCACCTCCTCTCCTCTCCTCAGTAATCTAATCTGCAGCCAGTTTGTGGATGCAGTCTAGTGTGACAACCACCCACCACCACCGCCACCTCCACCTCCACACCTCTCTCACTTTCACACACACAAACAGCAGCAGGCCCGTCTCCAAAAAGCCCACTTGCTTGGCAGAGGGGCCCGATCCTACCCCCCTTCACCCACCACCCTCCTCCCCCGTCTTGGTCACACCCTCTTTAATATTGAATTATTCATCAAATCTGATTGGTTCCTGCTGATGGCGGCCATGATGCGAGCGAGCGGTTTGTGTGTGTGTGTGTGTGAGGGAGGGAGGGGGGGGGTGTCGGTTGCGGGTTCGACATCGTTAGCTCGTCTTAACGCGCCGTCGCTTCACAAAGCTGGACCGGCCCATTACTTAGCGCACACACACCTTATTTTTAATAAGAACGACTAAACCGCTTGCACCTGTAGCTTTTTTGGAAGTGAAACCTATTTTTTAATACGATAGAAGAATTTTTTTGGTGTTTATTCCCTTTTCTTCAAGTTGAAAGTTGCATTTAGCTCTGCGGTATTTGTCGTCTTCACCACGTCCTCTTTGGTTCTAAAAGTTGCAGCCAAACCACCCAAAGCTTAGCATCTGCTGCTGCTGCTGCAAAAAAAAGCCTCCAAAGTCCCTCGGAAAGGTGAAACAAATCAATAACGGGTGTTTTATATGCATGCGAGAGTATGTGTGTGGATGCTCATATGATTTGCATGCACTAGAATCTATACTATTCAATATCGGGGGGGGGGGGTGCACAGTGACTTAAAGGTTTCATCGAAGACTGTGTCCAACGTGAGCTACTTTTATCCAACACCAGGCAGCAGTGTAGAAGGCCATCTGAGAACACGGTGGAGATGCTTCGGCACCAAACATAATGGTGCATATCTGTCTTACGGCATGATCAGGTTTATCCACTGGCATGTTTGCGTGCGTGCGAAATCGCATTCACGCCACGGACTTTGTTAAAGGCATAAACAGTCGATGATCACGGATTTGCCTGCACTTGAGGGAAAGACGCGGATAAAGAAAGGATGAGTGTGTCGACGCTTGCACACATGTGTGTTTGGTATCTCAAACGCCTCGCAGGACACTTCACATTGACCCCGCGGTGCCTCTGCATATCTAAAAGGCATTAGAGGGACGCCGAGCCCGCGCGTGTCCACGGGTGGGTTTTTCCTCGTGTGGAGCCGAGGCACAAACACTGCACTCCAGGTGACGACCTTTGCTGCAGGTCATACGCTCAGAGTGAATTTTCAGGGATTTTTTTTTTTTTAGTGGAACACACACAGAGAAGCTCCCTTGTTCATTTTTATCCCCTCTTCCTCCTCCTCCCCCCCATCACCCCCCCCCCCTCTCTCTCTTCTCCCTCGTCACCGGGTGTGTGTGGAAACCCAGCCCACTGTTCAGCAGATGAATAATTTAGCGGTGTGTGTATCATCTGTTTACCGTGCTAATCCATCTGTCAGCAGGCACCTATCGATTCGCGCCTGCCTGGTAATTGTGCATCCGCGCCACACACACACACACACACACACACACACACACACACACACACAGATGAGCATACACAGATACACACACATAAGCAGACGGACACACTCGTGCACCTATATGATGTGCAGGTTAGCTCATATTCAGATCCTGGAGTTGTCAGCTGGCCCCCGGACACTTCATTTTCACTGAGTGAAACTGAATTTAGGGTCAAGGTCACAAAACAATCTGATATTGGATGCAACAGCCTTCGGACGCTTTGGTTTTTGTTTAGAATTTTACACACCAATTACATGACGTATGTTCTGCAGCTTAATCGCTTTATAGAAAAGGAATATATCATTTTATACACAAACTGAGATTTAGTGCATCAGAGTTTAGGTCAGGAAACGTTGCATTTACTCAGATCAGAGCACACATTTCAACTTTTGAGTGCCAGCTGCGCATTTCCTCAGAAAGCCCACTTCCTGAAATGACCTAAAGATAAGTAACCTCAGCTGATCGGAGGGATGACAGCGACTGCATCAGTTCTAAAGTTAATCTAAAATGTGGCAGCAAGAGTGGGAAGTTGGTAAAACCTGAGAATCAACGAAGAGCCGCGTTTTCTCCTTTTCTGTTTCGGTTCTAAACGCCTGCTTTCATGCTTGTGTACTCACTCTGTTGCTGGTTTATCACTGAGCAGGATTGACTCTAATCAACAATGACTGCAACAGTTAAATGATTCATCAATTAGTTGTCGACTATTAAATTAATTGACAACTATTTTCATGATCAGTTCATCAGTTTGAGCAGTGAAAAAAAGTCCTTACTTTCTATATCTTTGGGATGTGAACAAAACAAGACATTTGAACACATCATCTTGAGCTTTGAGGAACACTGATTGAAACATTTTCACAATTTTCTGACATTTCATAGACTAAACAAGTAATTTAATAACAGAAAATAACAGACAGATAAATCGACAATGAAAATAATAAAGTTAGTTGCAGCCTAATTTTTAAATGTTTTCTTTCTTCTTATATAACCTTATACAGTAAGAATGCACTAAATAAAGCTCTGCATATATCTATTTAACATTTTTATGTAATATTTAAACTTGCATAACTAACTAACTAACATAACTAACACAGAGACTTCCTGGTATTTTCCATCCTTATGAATTAGTTCAGGCCTTTTTAAACAGTCACTGCTGGAACACCTTAACTCGCTGCACATTAAATACATAAAACGACTCAAAGGAAACGTAATCATAGAGTAAGTTGTAGTAAATGGACACAGAGACAGAGAAAGAGACAGACGGAGATGGTGCTACCGGAGAGCGCTGCGCTATAATGAATCCATGGGTGACAATTGATGGTTGTAATTATCAAATGGCTGGTTTTAAAAGCTCATTGATTGATGTCATTAGCTCCATGAGTGATTACTAATTGCTGCCGCAGTATGTTAACCGCACAGGATGCACGCACACACGTAGGAAACGGTTATCAGATGCACGCACACATACATTTTTCTGCTTGAATCCACTTGTCAGATTCGATCGTGGGTGCGCAGACGGGTAGTGAGTGAGGAACACGGCAGAATGGAATAATGTACAGATGAGAGAAGCCATGGGTTTACATGTAGATGTACAAAAAAACACGTTTTTCTTACATGTTCAAGGGACACATATCAACAACTGTTTAAGTGAATAAGTTGAGGAAATAAATGAGGCCTTTAGTGCTTTAATCAGCTTCTTTTGGGGGTTATTTTAAGTGGGAATATCCAACATTTAAAGGTTAGGGTAAGCTCACAACTATCAGTTCATGTTTCTTTTTCTTTGCAAAAACCCCTCGTTCCAGCCTTTCTACTATGCTCAGCCTAATTTTTGTGGTTTAAACAAGGGAAATAAAGACACAAACTGAAGAAATACAATCAGATTCACTTTAACATCCGAATAAACTGAAGGGTTCTGCTTTCTGGCTGTATGAGAAGGTTCAGTGAATTGGCACTGCGTTGCAGAATAGCCCCACTGTGCAGCAGAGTGACATTTTAAGCAATAAAATGTGAGAGTTCTATTAATATTTAAGGGGTGTCAACTCCCCAGGCCCAAAGGGACATTTCTGGAAATAAAGACAAGTGGACAGTGATGAGTGACAACATATTATAGAGAAGCCTGGAAGGTATTTCGTTCTGGATTTAGGAGCACTTTCAGGATGACTTCACCTCAGTTTTGCTTGATTTTTGCTTTTCGTTATAATGATGTTGACATTCCTGCGAAGTCAACGTCTGTCGTCTGCTCTTCTGTCTACCTCCAAAAGTTGACAGTGTCCTCCACAACCTTATGTTATTGTCAAAGATACAAACCAAAGTTCAAAATGACCACTCTGTGATTAATTCTTCATCACTTGCTTCCATCACTGCTTCGTGTCTCCTACTTTTTTTCCCCCCGTTCTGCGCGATTGTTTGTCCCACATCGAGTTACGACACCTGCCCACGGTGTCGACAGATCGTGTTTTTTGCCGTCCAAAACCCGGCTTCTCTCTATCCCGCACAAACACACAGCACACGAACTCAGCGGGGAACGCAGCAGGGTTCATTTCGATGTGGAACGTCTAATATCACATCCCCGCGGCAAAAATGCTCGGAATTCTGCCCTCTCGGAGAAGCGTCACATCTATGTGTATGTATGTGTGAGTCTCCTCCTTCCATCTGTTTGTGTGTTTCTTCTATATGTCTGCTGTGTGTGTCTCCATCTGTATGTGTGTGTGTGTGTGTGTGTGTTAAGGGGTGTTAGAAGCAGGCAGGGGCTTAGCAGAGCAAAAGAGAGCAAATCTGTCAGCTCTCCCTGGGCAGACAACCCTTCTGACCCTCATTCAAAGACATATTGATTCTCCTCTACACCCAACAGGGGAGGGTGTGTGTGTGTGTGTGTGTGTGTGTGTGTGTGTGCACAAGTGCTTAACACAACCTCTTTCCTCCTTCCTTCCTTCATAAGCGAAGAGATTTGTTCCTGCAGCGTTGTTAAATAATCGACTAAATGTGTTTGATTGTGTAATGTTTTTTTTTTCCCTATTTGTGTTAATATTTTTTTGCCACTCCAGCATCGACACCAGGGTGAAAGATTATTTCGAAAAAACTGGAGATTTTGAAGCGCAGTCTGACCTACTTTGCTGTTCTTTTGGGCTTTTATCTGTCTTGCTCTATTTCCTGCTCTATACTCAGTTTTGGTTCTAGAAGAGGGGGGGAAAAAAAAAAAAAAAAGAAGCATCAGCAGGGGAAAAAAAACACAAACTGAACATGCCACAGAGACAAGCTTTTCTCTTATCTTAACACTGTGTTAAACCTCGTTGTGCACTTGTTAGCGGCGCCTTGTTTCCCGGTTTGAGCCCTAATGACCTATGGGATGTCACCAGTTGTGGCTCTGCGGACTGTTAGGGAGCCTTTGTGTACTTTGGTGTAATTGTCAGAGCGGTGCCGTGCAAAGGCTGGGTCAAGACTTAAAGGCCAGCGGTGGGAAGATTACAATCGGCCTCCCATATCGCACTGGAGATGGCGTTAACCAAAGCTCTTTTTTTTTTAGCGGCATGTTGCCAAAATACTGTGAAGTGGACTACAGGCTTCGTAAATTACAGGACTGTGTTTTGGTTTGTCCACTTACACAATAATCCACTGGAGAGGTGGAAAAGAAAGTAAAGTCAGTGAAAGAAAGCAGGTTTTGTACGCACTTTCTGGCCACATTTTTAAAAAAAGATATTAATAACACATATGACTTTTAATTTCCAAAGCAACGTAGCAGATTAAATAGCAAATTGGCTGAGAATTACACATTTCCGGTTGGATTCTAGAGGTGAACATGAAAGCAACTAGAATGCAAAACAAGGTCAAGCTTTGATTTGGGCTCCAAGATAAAAGTCACTCTTTTTAAAGCATTTTCTTGCATCTATCTCAATAAAAAAACCCTATTTAGCTTCACTGCTTGTGTTTTTTATAACAATTTAATCGCTTTTCAATTTAGGAAACTGGCTGAATGTTGTTTTTTTTCCCTCAAAGGTTAAGTGGAAAGATGGATGTAGAGAGACATAAATCTGCGTGTTAAGCTCTATTTATCTTTTTAAGACTGGAAGCAAGCGGAAAATGCTGGCCTGGTTTTTTGTCCTAACATACATTCCTGAAATCCAATAATAAACACATGTTGCAATAAATACTTTTAAATACTGCATCAATAGTTTATAAGCCACTTGAAATATGTCACGTTGTAAACACAGCTTTAACTTGAAACTGATATCATGAATGTGAACTAAGCAGTTACCTGTGTACACATACAGAAGCAAGAGGAGTTTTGTTTCTGTCCACCTGAAAAAAAGTAGGTTTTAAGTGGTTTCAACAGCTGACTTTGTGTGTCTGGTCACAGCATTTTCACTAAAAACAGCAACTCTGAGAGTGAATGAAAACAGTAAAGCTGCCAAAAGAATGAACTCAAAGATTCTAAATTGATCTGTACAGCTCAGGGAAACAGCAAAAGCTACTAATGATTCTGATTGTATCACTACAAGCCACACTTCCTACATTACACGCAGCTGTTTGACACACTTGTCATATAAAACTACTGGTCAGTGCAGCTTCATTCCAACCGTTTGGGCTTAAATTCACATTAGAAAAACAACCCTGACTTTGCATCAATGTCAGGAAGGCTTGTTGCACATACGTGTGAGTATCTGCGCTCACCAGCCGGGTCACATGTCTGGCGACCCGGCACGGCGGCGCAAGCACAAGGTCTCTGGTAATGGTCGGTCGCCGGGGGCAGGCCGGTCACGGCAGTTTGCGCGAGCGTCGTACGGAGGTACAGACTTCAACATGGAGGGGTTGTTGTCTGCAGCACGGAAGGGTCGCGGTATAATGTCGACAGGCCACATGCTGACCCTGCTGCTGCACTCACACACACACACACACACAGACACACACACACACAGACACACATACTCGGTCAGTGGTATAAGCTGAAAAGTGCCGGCTGCGGTAATGAAAGGCAGGTGCACCGGGAGGGCCGGCGGCAGAGGAAGAGGAAGGGAAAATGAGAAAGGACAAAAAAAAAAAGAACATGTGAAAGTCAAAGCAGGTGAAGAAGAGTGACGGATTTGTGGATGATGATGATGTTTAATGTGCGAGGCAGAGACAGGTGCACTGTGTCTAATAGCCAAGCAGATTTAACACCAGAAGGCAAACAGGCACAATGTGTTTCCTGTGTTGGTGTGTGTGGGGTGTTACTCATGTTGTGGGGACCTAAAGCTGCTGGCTCAGTCAGTTTATAGGAAATCCTTACATTTTCAACATGATTTAGGGTTTAGGGGCGGGACGGCTTGGTTAGACGTAAGACTTAGGGTTACGCAGTTTGTAGTTAAGGTTGAGGTTGGCTCCAGTAAATGAATGCAAGTCAATGTGATGTCCTCTGAAGTCACGGGTACACAACTCCGTGTGTGTGTGTGTGTACATGAGTGTGCACTTAATTTGTTGTAGCACCTGAGGGCACTCCGACTACCCCCGTCCTGTCGTCACTGCATTCATAATTTCGACATCAATACACGCGTTACACTCTGAGGTGGTGATGTACGACGTCTGGCATTAGGACACACACACACACACACACACACACACACACACACTCATCAATAAGTGGCCAGAATGCTAATTGTGACATTCGACCAGAGAGTTGACAAATGAACCAGGGCCTTTTTAAATATTCAGAATCCTGCCCGAGACTTAAAGGTGCATGATGCCCAAATTGCATTTTTAATCTTTTATCACAGAAAAGAAGGACAGTAACAGCTGCAGACACCTCAGTTAAGATGTACCCAGCTAGAAGGACATTACACAATATGTGTTGTATTCAGCAACGCAGTGCAACGTTTCATATGCGGCCTTAAAACATCTGAGGCATCATGGGTTGATGATGTTGCGTTAATGAGCTATTTTTTAGGCACTCACCTCTAAATAGTGGATTCAAATCAATCTTTTACACAACATATGAAGTGTTCTTGCTCTTTTTCATTATGAAATTGCAAAATCATCAAATATTAAGATGATGTTAGTGATCCGAAATGCACATATGTCTTTTTTTTTTGCATTTAAAGTCAGGACTCTTCATCCCTCAGTAAAATGTTGAGGAATTTATTTCTCACACACGACTCATTTTCCGATGTTGAATTAACGTGCACGTATTTGAATTCGTGACCGATCCAGATCATAAAAACAGCATATACACGCCCCGTCTCTATCTGTATCTGTTTCCGTCTCCTCGTTCCTTTGTCGCCGTCCCCTCTATCTGTCTCCCGCACACAAACACTCACAGTGCGGGCCACAGATGGCATGGTGGTGTCAGGGTGAGAGGGGTTTGTTAGGATCAAAGAGCTCCAGTGTGTGGCCCCTCCACCCTTCACTTGCTTTCTTCTTCTCTTTCCCCTTTTTTCTGTTTGTCATTTTATTCCTCCCCTTCCTCTGCTTTCAATCTCGCTTCCTCTCTCTCACCCCATCCACCCCCCCATCCCTCTCTCTCTCTCCCTTCCTTCGCTCCGTCTCTCTTCATTTTTTCCCCTAATCTGTCCATCAGAAGTGTTGATAAATTATTCATGCCTCTGTCTGTCCCTGAAGCCTTGTCACCTCTCCTCCACTCGCCGGTTTCTCTGCTTCCTCTCCTCTGTCGCCTTCATCCCTTCCTCCTCCTCCTCCTCCTCCTGCTTTGCTCTCATCTCCTCTTCCCTCCCATCCGCCTCCTCCTCCTCCTCCTCCTCCTCCTCCTCCTCCTCTCCAGTCTTGCAGAAAGCTCGACCACACACGATCTAGCATCAAAAAACCAAAGTGGCGTGAGTTAATAAAAAAGATTTTAAATTACTCCAGGAACTTTAGGTCTTCCTGTAATGTGTGGGGTTTGCATACAATCAATGTGGAATTAGGTTTTTTCTAAATATGCAGCTAGAAGGCTTGATGAGTAAGAAAAGTCTTCGTCGATTATTGCAAGTATGATTGAGGCTCCTGAGGAATTTTAACAGACCATGAGGTTTTTAGCAACTACAACAAGTACAGATGGACATAATAGGGGAAATAAAAGAACTAAGAAATGCTTTCTTTAAGTATTTCCCTCCCTTTTCTTTTCTCCTTTCTTTCCCTTTTCACCTCTCTGCATCCTGCCGGATAGAGCGCAGAATACAAAAGCAGCAAGACAAAGAGGTAGAGTGCGGAAAAGACAGAGAAAGATGCAATAGAAGAGGTAATCTTGTAGCTAATCCAACATTCTCTCCCCAAACAATTAAACACTGGTTTATGTCTGCTTATACTGCGCAGCACTCACTTCCAAAACCACACATACACACACTCAAATGCAGTTTTTCAGAGAGATAAAGTTTGCTGCGGAAAGCTATTAATCATAGGAAATCCAGATGAATACAAAGTTAGGGAGTCTAGTGATTAGTGATAAATTGCCTTGTATTTCCCCATAGGTGGTGTGTGTGTGTGTGTGTGTGTTTGTGTGTTTGTGTGTGTTTGTATGTGTGTGTGTGTGTGGTAAAGATTGCATCTTAGGTATCTGTGTATGTGTGTGTGTGTGTGTTGACTGATACAAGGGTGTAAAGCACTTGGGCTGAACCCTCGGGATATTAGAATGCGGCTGTGTGTTTGTGTGTCTGTGTGAGAGTGTGTGTAGGCGTGTGTGTGTGTGTGTGTGTACATGTGTCACATATGGTCTCTCTCTCAAAAGATAGGCCTGTCGCAACCACTCTCATCCCCTGTTACCACGACGATTAATACATTTTAAAAAATGTCCCCTCCACTTTCCCTCGGTGCCGGTCACACACACACACCTACACACACACACACACACACACACACACACTGCTCACTATTCAGCGGAGGTTACTGCAACATCAGCAGCACACACAGCGCTGCCTTTAGAGGCTGATCAATCTGTACTGCTGCTTGCACTGATGAATTATAGAAGTCAAGAAAGAAAGAGGGAGAAATGGAGGTAAGAAGGGGGAGGGAGGAGGAGGAGGATGAAGAAGAGGAGGAAGATGAGAGGAGACAAAGACGTATAATGGGTGGAGACAAAAACGGGAGAAAACATGAGCAATAGGTGGTTTGATGATGATGATGAAGCTAAAGACGAGTCGAAGGAGGAAAAGATGTAAAAACATGAGAGAAAAAAGTCGAGAGTTCAACGTCCAGAAACCAAAAGCCCATCACATGGATCTCTCATTTAGTCCGTCCACATTCAAGGACACACAGATGATATACAGAAGCCCAGCGCTTGAAATTCACGGCGAGCTGCTACGATGTGACAGACAGGAGGACGTCTCGGCCAGAGAGACATGTTCGGCTTGAATAGACGTCTTTGTTTGGCGCTGGGGGAGAAATTGTTTTATGGAATGGGGACTCTCTGACATGGTGTTGTTTTAAAGAGCTGTCATAAGGAGTGATAGCAGCGTTTTCAGACTGCCTTTGCCAAGAAGTTTGGTCAATTGAGCAGTGTTTCATCACACAGTATACAACCTCTCGGCTGTTGTGATCACAGCTTAAATATCCAGGGTAGTTATTCAAGGTATTTGTGACATTAACATAGTATATTTTGGAAGTATTGCTTTAGAAAGTTCCTGGAAGCTTCAGGAAAACGTCCTTATGCTTGTTTAAAATGGTTTCTGAAAAAGAGTTCAGGCAGATAATAGGAGATGGAAACACCTTTTTCTGAAGTAGAGAAACACATAACTCCCATGAGTGATCAGCTGTTTCCACGTGTCCAATACCAGCCGACATTAATTAATAATAATTCAAATGTTCCTCACTGAAAACATCTCTTGAAGACTTCTTTCATTTTCCTTTCATGGATGGCCAAAGTTTTATTTGTTGTTCTTCTTCTTCGAGGTTTTTTAGTAGTTGGTGAATAACTGGTTTTGACTCCAGCTGCTTATTAGTCTAAAAAGTTCATTTGTATTTTTTTTTTTTTTTTTTTTTTTAAATTTCTGCAACATTTCAAAACTTTTGCTTTCAATTTGCTTTGCACAGCTACTGATCACTTCTGTACTACATCCAATGGTGACATTTAACAACTGGAGATGTCTTGACTTCACATTCATCATATTTTTGGTTTCACTAAACATTATTTTAGCGAGAAATGTGATTCCCCCCCCCCAGACCTTCCATTATGCCCTGCACATATCTGCACATCATTGATTATTCCAGTTGGGGATTCACAGCGTTCCAACTTTAAGGTTAAAGATTTGTACCAAAGCTAAACCTGTAATCATACATCACAGCTTTCAGCCTCTTCTAATTCGTTCTCAGACCCCGTTTGTCTCTCGTCCACACATTCCATTTATTTTTCTCACATTTTTCTCCTCCCAAGTGAAAACATGAGTAAACTTCAGAGTAGGTGTCTTTATCCTCCACCAAGACAATATGTGATTTTTTTTCACTCGCTCCCTCCCTCCCGCTCCCCCTCATCCTTTCCTGTTGATAAATCTATAGCTATCTATGACAGCTTTGTTGCTGCTGGGAGGCCCCTCCTGCCTTGTTTGGCTGTGATTCCAGCCGACAGCTTTAGGAGCGTGTCTTTATTTAAGAGCTGCTGTAATTACACAGGCTTTAGCATATGTAGACGGCCAGATATGATTCAAACCAGCGCGACAGGGAGAGGGGAGCTCAACGGGTGAATGAGAAGAGAGATAAAACACAATGGCGAGAAGAGCAAGAGAGGGCGAGAGAGGGAGAGAGAGAGAGAGGGGGAGATGGAGGGAATGAGCGGAGGAAAGAGACAGAGAGGGAGAGATATGGTGAGCAGGGCAGACTGATAGAGCAATTGAGAGACGAGGAGAGGGAAGTCGGGAGGAGGGAGGGGGGTGAGGAAGAGATATGGTTTGGCAAATAAAAGAGGAGCGCGGCGCTGCTGCAAACTGTTCGCCTTATGATGCCTCATTAGGGCTTAGGGCTGCAGATAGTGCCTGTTAGAGAGATCTATGGCCTCAGCCCTGAGAGAGGCGAAAGGGGAGAAAGAGAGAGGAGAGAGAAAAAAAAAGAAAAAGATCAGAGCAGAGGGAGAGAGATGCAGGAATACAAGGCGAAAACAACAAGACGGCGGCGACGGGAGAAGATTAAAGCTGCTGTGCATAACATTTGCCTTTATTAAAGCGCATGATTTTCACATGACATCTTATGATTATTAATCGTGGCCTGTATTGGGTCAAAACATTGCTAATATGACTTAATGGAGCTGTAGCTTTCAGCTGGAGTTTTGCTTTTGCTATCTCGCAATGTACCGATTCCGTTTTATGTATAAATTTGCATCCATCATTCCTGCACTGAATTCAAAGGCCATGCATCAAGCGACACCACAAGTTCATGCCGGACAAAGTTCAGAACACATAAATTGTGAAATTCAATTTGCTGATGTCTTCTTGACTTCATCATGACTACAGATACTGTCAAGTCCACCAAAACTGAAATCGAATGTAATATAACTTTAAGAAAGCTGTTTCTTTTTGCTTAACATGAGGAGTATGTGTTACAAGTGTTTTTATTTGTTTATTTTTCATCTGCGGTAATTCACTTCTTCCACCATCTACCATTTCAAGAAAGCAGTTAGCAAAGACAGTTATCCTGATTTTTCTTTTTTGCACTGTAAAGCATTTATTTGTGCTGGAAAACGATCTCTTTTTTCTTTGCACAATGTCAACCTGTTGCATTCACAGCCTTATATATGGAGATGTGCTCAATTTATTGAAACCCCCCTGAGTTTGGATTCCTAAAACAAGTTGCACAGCACATCCAAAGTGCACAAAAGGAAGATACAAGGCTTTATCTTTGCCTATGTAGTGTCTCTAAAGCATTACAAATATTAGGCTGGTTGAAAACAAAACGTTGCAACATTTTTTGGCAGGTTCTTGACGGTATCCCTGCCATCGCAGTGCAACTGGCCTAATTGTAATGAACGAGGCCGCTGCCCTTTTTGTGACACGGCGCTAATGCGTCTCTGAACGCGGGCTAATTTGACATAGCAACAGACGAGCAGAAACAAAAAGAGCAATCGCGCTAAACGAGAAACAAAGGGCGGGCGAAAGAGGGAGAAGAGCAGATAAGGAATCGGACACCGTCCAGGCGACACGGACAAGAAAAGAGAAGCGGCCCAAAGAGCGCTGAAATAAATGTCTCCTTTTCTTCAGCATGTGTAAGAAAGATAGCAGATAATATATCACCAGACTCCACAAGCACTAATTAGGAGCCAGATTTTAACAAGAGAGAGAGAGAAACAGAGAGAGAGAGAGGGAGGGGAGAGGAAGAGACAGGAGGAAGGCTGAAGGCGGACCGTTAATCCACCGTCCATTGTCAGTCGCTACAGGAGGAACCGCGTTGGATGTTTCGCCATGGGAGACGGCCATAAATCTACGCCACAACCTTTACACAGCACGCTCACAATACGATACAGATGCGGCCGTACATGCTACATGATACCGGCTGACACGAGCGTAGCCACTCAGTGACGAATTGCTTTCATCAGAGAGGCAACACAAATCAACTGCCTACCACCTTCAACCACACACACACACACACACACACAGCGAAGGGAAGCATAATCAGGAGGCATTTTGCTGCAGTTATCCAAAGTAGTAAATCAGAACCTGTTGTTTCTGTCGTGAAAGGCCGCTGCTTATCTGCCAGCTACAGGTGTGTGCATGTGTGTATATGGTTTGATGGTTATCTTTATCTTGTAGCCACAGAGGGACCCTTTGTGGTCTGTTGCTGATTAGCTGTCTGTACACATGCCCGACCATAAATCCACTCAACCTCTACGCGAACCAATATTAGCACTAATAAGGCATAAGAAAAGAGTGTTGAGCTCATATTTGTTTGTGTGTAATAATAGCACTGTAGTTTCCATAGGGGTCTAGTTCAGGTTTTCTTGGGGAATTTATTAGGTTGATTCGCCAGAACTGGATACCTGCTGCCTTAGTGGACCTCGGAGACTACTATGTTACACACACATGGCCGTATGCATCACACACAGCCACAGTCCTCACCCCTGCTAGGACATCGCCCTCCCTCTAATCGTACCGCGCTCCCAGAAACAACGGACTTCCTACCGTCCGGACACGAGCGCACAAATCACACACGAGCATCCCGCTGCCCCTCAAAGGCCTAAACATGCATGTTCTTCATCCTAACCACCATCATCTCCCTAACTGCAGCTTGCGTCGCCCCCAGAGGACCTCTTCTACATGGTGATCATAGTCATGAAGGGCTGCATGCAGGATGCTCTGCGGGATGCGGTCGCAACCATAGTCCGGAGTGACAATCGCTCCTGCGTTAGAGCACCTGTTCTAGAAAGAGATTTTTTTTTAAAAAAAGGCTTGCGTGCAGTGTAATCAGCTGCAATTTTCTGATGATCTTTGACAAAGTGAAGGCTATTGTTATGAATATATGCACACAAAGAAATCCCTGAATGAACAGTATTCCAACATTTGATCTTCTGTTAGCTCTGTTTTGGTCTCCACCACTTACTGGGAAAAATATCTGGCTCCTTAGCTGCTAAATGCTCCATCTGGAGCCTAGCAGGTAGCATTTACTTGATGTTTTTCACTAAAAACAGATCCCCACTGCAGCTAGAAAGAAGTCTGATGACAGCAGAGTGAACTTGTAAAACGAAAAGACAAAAAATGTTGCTGTTAAATTTCGGGCGATATGGTTGGCTCTCTTAGACTGTGTCACCATGACCCTTTTACGATACATAAAATATCAACTGTTAATCAGCTAAGCTCTTGTACATATACAAATGCACAACCTGCCGTTAGAATTCCACTTGAGCAAACAGATTGAATCTCAATTAGTCAGTCGGAGACATTCCTCACAGCTGCATTGAAGGTTTGTTGCGCCGGACACTTAAAACAGTTGAAAAGCGACTACAGTGCATTCACACTAATAGGAGTTTAACTGGGTGCAAAATGTTTGGTCTCCCTCTCATTGCTCTTCCTAATGGGACCTATTGACTGTTTGTGCAATCACAGTACATCACTACGTATGTACAGTAGATTAGAGACTAGAACAGCAGCCTGCGCCGCTCCCTCACGCTCTCTTTGCATCTATTTATCTCTTTCTGTATTTTTTTTTTTTTGTTCGTCTCTTTCTTGTCTCTTTCTCGGCTCGCAATTTGCAATTCAATTGAAGAAGAAAAAAAAAATGCTTTACTGGCGTTGCTGTCGAAGAATTAACAGTGTTGACAAAGAGGTTTACAATACATAATGATCACAACAATACAAAGAAATGATTAAGGTATAATGTAATTATTTATGCTGCCTTTGTTTCTCTTTGCATATCTCCCACTCTTTCTGTAGAACAGCAGGTAAACAGCCTTGTAGCTTGTAGTGGTTATGTGATTCAGTAGCGTGGCGCGTTTCCGAATGGTAATTTGCAGAAATGAAAACTTAATCAAGCATGCTGCAGAAGTGGTCCTGAATAATTTAACAGCGAGGGGAAAAATAAGCAAGCAGAGGAGGGTGTCGGGAGGAAGAGGAGAGGAAGGTGAGATGGTGGATGGGAAGAGTTTCTTCCCTTTGCCCTCCACTCAGCTCAACCTTCCATTTATCTTCTGACCTAATATCTTTTTTTTCTTCTTTTTTCGGTTCCCTTTTTCTTTATTTCTTTAATGTTTTTTCCATTATCTTTTGCGATCTCCTACCATTTTCTGTCTTTTTTCTTTTCTCCTACTTTTTGCCCTTCTTCCTTTTCTCTCCTTTTCCTTTCTTGCTTTCTTTTTTCCACATATTCCTCAGTTTTGCATCTTTTAACCTCATTTATTTCCTTAAATGTTCCCATTTGCCTCTCTTCTTTTCCTTTCCTATTGTCCTCCACCCTCCCACTTTCATCGCCGCTCTTTTCTTTCCTATCTCTCTCTACTTTCTCCCAAATATGATCCTGCCTTTTTGTGATGTACTCATCCGGACAGTGTATAAGCAGAAGCAAATCTTAATTTGGAAGAATTCATCTTTGTCAAATGCTTTCTGGGAGGGTAATTAATTACTTAGCCCCACTTAAACTTTTAATATCTTCCTTCTCCCACTTTATCTTTGATTAATTTCTCATCCCGGGGAAAGAAAGAGTTTCATTAATACTAAAGCCATTAGTCTTCTTTCAGAAAAGGAAGAGCCCATATTTGGATGGTACAGATGAATCCCTCAACCCCCTAATGATTACAGAGGTACAGAGTAAACATTTTTCTTCTTTGCGCCCAAGTCTGGGCCTGACAAGTGCCAGTAATGACCTACTTCTGACGGGCAGTTTTAATCAAATACAATCGCGAAACTGGTCGAATCCATCCACTCAAAAACATGCAGAATGTTGCACAGTCAGTTTATTTTGTGACACTAGTTTGAAAGGCAGTAACAGGCCAGGATGAGACGTAAACACATGTAATGATGAAACTCGAGGCCTCTAGTCCGCATACAAGAGGCCTCGAGTTAAAACCTTAAACCAGGTGAAGTCTTTAATATGTTAATAAGATGAAGCATGTTCGGATTTAGCAGTGTTGGAAATAGATTTTTAAGCCTTTGTCACCCAAGTGGAGTATTTTTATGTGTCTGAAAACCTGGAAGAGATGTTTAACTACTTTGGAGAGCATTTTAATCAAAAAAAGGAACCCAGATTGCACAAAATGACAAATTCTTGCTAAATTTAACCCCCTGAAAATTCAGCACAAGCTCTGTCAACTTTACTTATTTTCACTTGAAGCCTCTCAGGAATTATTTCTCCATTTTTGGTCTCATCTTTGCCAAAAAAACAAAACAAACCCTTGCATCGGTTGTTCTATCTCCTCTCTCTCTCTCTCTCTCTCTCTCTGTCTGGCCAAACTATATACTTTGGCAGATTGGAGTGAGAATGAACTGCAGCCCCAGACGCTAGTTTGTGAAAGCTGTGCGTTCCCCTTCTCTAATGGAAATTAAGGGCCACGTATGCGTGCGTGTTTGTGTTTGTGTGTGCGTGAGACGTGCCGTGCTTTTGTGACACAACCTCGCAGGACTCCGATTTTATTAAGTACCCTTTAGAAAGAGAGAGAGAGAAACAAAACACGGGAAAAGTCTTTCTGCATCTCCCCCCACTCTCTCTTCTTACTCCCTCTCTCTCTCGCACACACACACACACACACAAACGCACACAAAATACACACACACACACACACACACGAAGGCCAGACTCAGAATTTTATTAAGTACCCTTTAGAAAGAGTGAGAGTGAGACAAGAGGGGAAAAGTCACCGGCAGCATGGTAATCAGGCCCGCTAACCGAGACACCAAGAAAAGAGGAGAGTTTGTTAAAGGAGAAAAGAAAAGACAGAGGGAGAGGAGAGGAGAGGGGGGGAGGATGTGTGAGGGAGACTTTTTTTTTTTTCTTAAAAGCAAAGAAGGAAAAAAAAAAAGGCAGGGAAGTAAACTTTACATGGAAACAAAACAGTTTTTCTTTGAGAAAATGAGAAGAAAAAAAAAAAGAAGTCAGCGTCGGAAACAGGTGTTTTTACAGCAGCGCTTTGACTCGGCGACCTTTTCTATTTACTTATTCATGCTCTTTCTTTTATGTCTGTACATTGTGCTGGCGTTTGAATCAACTTGAGCTCTTATTGAGCTATTTTAGACGCCGAGTTTCAATGGATTGTTTTCTAGTATGGATGTGCCACAACTACACAACAACCTCTTGCATTATTTCAGAAGCCTGTTTAGCTCAGTTACATCAGAAAGCAAGACTTTAAATAGAATCTTGCATGAATTGTTTGATGCATATTGCAAGTGGCTGAAGCTTGACTGTGCATTTGACTGAGTAGCTTTCTTCTGCAGACTAGATTTTAGATTCTGGAGTCACGATGGGTAGCAGAACGTTACAAATCAATGAGGGGGGTGTCTGTTATTTTTGCCATTTTTTACTCTTTTGCTCAGTTACGTCAGAAAGCAGGACTTTAAACACAACCTTACATGGTCTTTCTTTTTGAGGTACATTGCTGATGTGCTGAAGCTTGTCTGTGCATTTGGTTAAGCAGCTTTCTTCAAATCAGCATTGATTTTAGTACAATCATAAATCATTAAAAATCTTCTACATGCTGAGTTTCATATGTGCGAGCAAAATACATTTCAAAACCTTTGCATGTAAGAGCGTGTGATAGCCACAGGGTGTGCAAAACAGCAAGATGGACATGAAGAGCAGGAGGAGAGAGGAGGACAGGCAGCAGAGATAGCAGGAGGAGGAGGAGGAGGAGGAGGAGGAGCTGGCCGATACCTTGCATGACTGCGCTTTCCCCGGAGGAACACACACACACACACTGAGCGACGGCTGGTGTGCGGGTGGCTGTCTTGTTGGCAAGGGTTTCTGATTTCACGGCCTACTGGGTGGTGGCATTCAGCCTCCATCAGGAACCCCCTCTTTCAGCCCTTTTTTTTTTTACATCCCCCACATGCACGCAAACTGACCCATCCCCTTCTCCTGCTCCGTCCACCCAACAGTCTCCTCCTGCTGTTCTTTTTCCACGATCTGAAACTTTCAAGACAGATTTTTAAGATTCAGCTTGATGATTTTGGATGAGTGTGAGGTTGTTTTACTTTTTTTTTCTTTTCGACTAAATACGTTGGGAGTTGAGCAAGGCACCATATCTGCGGTGTCAGGGGTTCAATTCCCCGTGCTCGGTCCGCTAAACGGCCTCTGGTTTCGAGAGGGAAAGCTGATAATGCTGACAAGCTGCTTTTCTTTCACTGAATGGGCAGCGCAGACCCCCTGCTTTTCCCAACACCCACCCACACACACACACACACACACACACACGGTCCTGCAACACAAACCGAGTGACAAGTAGCTCGTCGAGAGAAATGGCGAGCTGCGAATTTGCATTTTGAGTAAGTGCATCCACTAAAGTCGAGGCAGATGATGCACGCTCAATCTGGACAAATGATAATTGATAGAGAGGCAGAGAGAGAGGCTGGGGGGTCCTGTCAGCTTGTGTCTGAGTAGATCGGCTCGGACCGAGGGCTTCAGAGGTCAAGGAACGAGAGGTCTCACGCACACACACTGACACACACACACACACACTGACACACACACACTGACCCTACTCTGCAGTTTCTTTCTCAGCCATTCAGGCTTTGTTATATGAGAGAATTTAGTGCTCAGCAAACCAGGCCCCGGTCAGCAGGCGATCTTTGGCTTCTTATTTGACTTCATGAAGCTCTCTCTATCTCCTTCTGTCTCTTTGACTGTCTCTCTCTCCAGTGGCGGGCCTATGAGCTGCTTTGTTCAGATCAGACCGCTCTGCAGCTCCATACAAGTCACACGGTTATGTGCTAATGTACTGCAGCAGAAGGAGGGCGATCGCAATGTTCTCGTGTGTTAAAAAGTTAGAAAAAAAAAATCCTACTAAAGAATTGTTTCTGTAGACAAGCCTTAAAGTGTTTCTCTGTGCTCGGACGTGCTGCTTCATTATGATGAACAAACATCGATGCTGCTTAATTAATTTATTTTTAATCCACATTTATCCAGGAGCCTGTATTAATTTGCATCAGGAAATAGTACCCTAAAAAAATGACATTACCCCTCTTAGGTAAAAGAAAAAACAAAAACAAAAAACTACATTACCCACTTCTTTTAGAAACTTGCAGTCTTTTCTTTCCTTTTTAAAAATTTTTAATAAAACACTATATGTGTGATTTATTTTACTTTAAAAATGGACTTAGCTGCTGAATGTCAACAGACAGTGAGTCAGAAAGTACTGTTTAACTTTTTGTGGGACATTTTTCCACAGAAAACTATAAAATAATGGTTAAATAATGAACACACGCACGTTTTTAAATTGTTTAAATATTGTTTTAAATAAATATAGTAAATCTTTTTAACACATCCACTGACAACTAGCAGTCACTCACACACCACTGGACAGTTGAACTGTGTGTCTGTGGAGCTCAAAGTGACTCAGAAGTTAATTATAACACAGTATAATTGAAATACTTCTATAGCAACTTATTTTCGCAGTATCTTCGTTATCTTTCTACAACGTTATTAGTTTCTTCTGGGTATAATTGATTTCTTTAAGACTAAGTCCCCATTGAAATAACTCTCCGTGCTACGAGTTTATGTGTGCGAGAGAATGTATTAGGTGCAGACACCCAATCCATCCTCCGCCTCGTCTCCTCACTTAGTTTTACAGAAACACTAAACGAAGGCCCCGCGTCCTTTAGATGAAGCTCCTCGTTTGATTTAAGGCCCGAGCCGGACCTGTTGAGGAATCACTTTCCTGAATTTAGTTTTGGACAATAAAACACTGTCCAAACGTAATTAAAAAACCCGCACGGTTCTTTTCTACCAGTCGTTAACCTCTCGTGATACTTTTTAGGAATTACGCCATAAAGCCCGGAGTTTTTAATGGGCACAAATCAAATATAGTCCCATGTTAATTTAATTAAGACTTGCCTCCAAAATGTCCGGCCTTGGTCCAAATATTTGAGAAGAGCAATACTTTTTTCCCCTCCTCCAAGTTGATTAAAATATGTGATATTTCACATTAGTTTAGTTTTTATGGCCAGTGAGGTAATTCATTGTCAGTAAATGGCTTGTCAGAGTGCTCTGTGAGTGATGTAATGCTATGAAGTCTATCGTTTGAATTGCCCCTACGCCTATTAGAGAAAATCGACTTCTGGGCCCATTATTTGATTATCTTGCAGGAAGTTTGGAGAAGGCCATTGGCATCATGTTATGGGAAGAGATCACATTTTTCAGCTTTAAAAGTGGGCCAATAGTATTATGCTGCTTCTATGCTTTTAAACTTAACCGTACAGGATCCAGAAAGCAGAATTTTCACACACACACATATTGCTGTTAATAATAAACTGGCATCACTCAGCTACTCTCGCTGCTGTTTCTCTCCATCGCAGTAATAATTAATAAAAATGAAGTCTGTATACAACATGCAAACGCCTCTCCTTCCGACTCATTTAAAGCCTTTAATTAAAATATGTCAGGCTCCCGCTGGCTGTAAAAACACTTGAACACGTTCTTCAGGTCCCGTATCAAGGTAAAGCCTAATACCTGGGCCCTAATTAACACGCATTTAAAAATACTCGTGATGCAAATTACCGTTAACATCAGAACAGAGGTGCACGGGGGGGGTGAGGAAGAGGGGTGGTGGGTGAGGAGGGGGGGAAGTAAACGACAAGACAAGATAATTCGACTAATGCATATTTATCTCATGCTAATTGGCGTGCACGGCCGAAGAAAAGCGTGCACTTAATTAATTGACACGGAGGGGGGTGCAAATGAATTGGAGGCACTCAATCTGGAGAGAGGGGAGACAACAACAGAGGGGGAGGGCGAGGGGGGAGAGGCAGCAAGAGGCAAAAACAAGTTTTCATTTTCAAATAATTGAGATAACTGTTATATTTGCAGCATTAAAAACACATTTAAGTAACATTTCGCAGAAGGGAAAATAGCACGCAAAGATTTAAAAATCCTAAAATGAACTTAAGATAATGTAAAATAATGAGTAGGACCTTCTTAATCTTCTCAAATCTTAATTTATACTAAACAGAGAGCAAAACTTCACTATTGAATATCATCAGCACACCGTGGATCTCAATGGACAGTTATTTAGATGTAGTTAAAGCAACAAACATATTAAATAATGCCAGAAAGAATCTATGACAAGCTTTTATTTTCTTATTTCGTGCATTCCTTATCTGTTGTATCTCTAATTAAGCTGAGGTGGGGTTCGGCTCCCTCGCCATTAAAGTCATTGGCCGTGTATTTGGCTAACTGGTGGGACATGGTGGATTTCCTAAACTGGCCCTAAACGTCTGTCCCGGTTAGTCACTCCATGTGCTCCTAATGCCAGATTTCAGAGCGGTTTTGTCTCCAAAATAGCTGTGTCTGTCCACCTCGCCCCGTGTAATTTGGTTTGTGTAGCCGGCCCTGTGTTGTAGGGGCCCTCACACACACACACACACACACACACACACACACACACACACACACACACACACCCTCCGTATCTCTCATTTATTTGTTTACGGTCCTTTCCCCTTCTTTTTTTCAAAAAAAAGAAACTGATAGGACGCAGAAGCAGGACCTTTTCACGCCTGCCGCCTCCTCCCTCTCCTCCCCCCTCCTTTTGCTCCGCCCACTCGGGGAGGCACAAGAATTAAAACAGAAATGTTTTGAACACACACACACACACACACACACACACACACACACACAACACTCATCCATTTCAAGCCACAGATGGCCTTTTGAATGGAGCAGGGGTTCCCTTGTAGTGTGTGTGTGTGTGTGTGTGAATGTGGGAGTTTACCCTCGCTTTTTTAGCCTGCTCCCCCTCTTCCTCCTCCTCCTCCTCCTCCTCCTCCTCCTCCTCNTCCTCCTCCTCCTCCTCCTCCTCCTCCTATGTGTCCAGGCAGCCGTTTTGCTCCTGCGTTTTCTTTCTCTCTTTGTGCCTTCCCAACTTTCTCTTTTGGAAAAAAAAAAAAAACGTCTTTTGTGTCGAACCCACAGCCGCTGACCGACTCTGCCTTCTGCTCATCTGCCCCCGTTTTCACCTCCTTCACAAAGTGATTTCCAGAGATAGAAAGCGTCCCCAAATCATACAACATATTCGCTGCTCTGGCTTACAGAATGTAGTTAATATTGTGAGATATTTAAAAAAGGGGGATAAACAGAAGCCTAAAACTCATCTTCAGGAGGAAAATGTAAGACAAATTTCATATAATGCAGCAAAAACTACACTCCTGCAACTTTCCATGCTCGCCTATGTGGCCCAAAATGCCATCACCCAACACATAATATTTGGATTATGTTTAAATAAATCATTTTCCATCCAAGGTATGTAGGATTATCATACAGCGGCACAATGTCCTCATTGTATTTTCATCTCAAGGCCCCGTGAAGAATCCGGCATTAAGGCAAACACTTGCCCACTCAAATTAGTCAGGGTAAACTCTCAGATAAAGAGGAGGAGAAAAAATAAAAAAAATCATTGCTACTGTATGACAAATTATAAAACTTGACCACCTGTTTCACACGGACACACATGCACAGACAGCCAGCACACACTTCCATAACACGTATTATCTTTCTGCGTGTATGAATACAAGCAGCTGTCCCGGTTGGTGGTCCCAGTTATGCGTCGAATTTTACTCGTATGTAAAATGAAACCCAATCTTACTCAGTGCGCTATTCCCCGTGCGGTGTTGTTTTATGGCGTCATTTTAAGCGTCTACATTCTTTCTTTCTGGACGAGGAGGGGAGGTGTAAGGTGTCTTTAACTCATGTGACCGCTTCCCACTTTTTAAATATTTTTTTTTAGCAGTGCATATTTAAAGAGCCACTTGTAACAGAGCTAGAGGGGAAGAGCTCGGACGCAAATAGGATGTTATTGCTTTTTTTTTTTCTTCTTCTTCTTCTCTGACTAATTTCTCCTCTCCTCTCCCTAGGTGGCTCGGGTAATAAACTCACTAGCTGTCTGTCTGTCTCGCAGCCTTGGCAGGTTGAGGCCTACTTAACCAGGCGAAACCGCTGCTCTTTTCTAAGTTCCTTTGAATGCCTCCCTTTGTCGGTGACACGCCACCATGTTAATGTCATGTACCGTAGAAATTGCTGCGGCTATGGCTATTAGCTTCACCGCTAAAGTACAGAGAGTGATGGAGGGAGAGAGCAGCGAGAGAGGCAGCCGCAAGAAAGAGAAAAAAAAAGAACCCACCGGTTTCAAATGCAGACTATAATTGCATTGCTGTGAAGAGGGTTAGTCCTTCTTCTCCCTCCCCTCTCGCCTCTCCTCTCTCCCTATCTTTTTTCCTCGCTATCCCCCTCCTCCTCCCCCTCACCCCCACCTCCGTCTTTCTCTCGTTCGCTCCCCTTTTTTTTTGTGTGTGCGATTTGTCCCTTAAGCCGGCGTAACGTCTCGGCCGAGGCCGCAGAATGTGGAGAGCAAATTGGAGGCAGAGCGTGAACAATGGAACATGCATCGCTGCTGGGGCATTCTTCTTCTTTACTGGGAACTGTGGGAGGGGTGGAGGGAAGAGAAAGTCATTTCGAAAGGGAACCTCTAGTGCCACAGACGTCTCGTTTGTAGACGGTGAGTGTGCACTGAAGGATCTTGGTACTGAACTCACAGCGGCTAATAACAGTGGGATCGTGCGACTTGAACTTCAGATGTGCTGCAGGATTAAAAGTCTAATTATTAATTGGGAAAATGATGATAAAGTTTGGCGAGGATGAGAGAAAAAGCGCATAATGACACGGTCGGAACTGTAAGCGCAGCATTTAAAAAAAGAAACAGATTAAGGCCTGCACAACCAGGGCGACGGATTGCTCACGTTCAAAGTTAGGACATCATTATTTTTCTTTGGATTTCAGGTTTTATGTTGCCCGCCATGCTTTTGCCGATCGCCTCATTTGTACCCCTGAACAATATTCAGCCCAAGTTATAGCCCACAGAAGTCAGATCTGTGTTCTTCATATGGACTATATGGACATGTGTGTGTAAGTTTCCCTCCTCTGAAGTCAGATCACAGTGGGGAGAGCGCAGCTGACTGACAGGAGGTGATGAAAGGAAACGAGAAGACAGGGAAGAGGAGAGAAATATGGAATATGTACAATGAGCGCAGCTAAAAAGCGCAAATGACAGCAGGGAAGCGAAGAACAAAACTTAAAAAAAAACTGGACAACAAAAAAGAAAAAAAAAATGAGGGAAAAACCATGCAGGACAGTTCAGTGAGGCGCTCTTTCTTTTTTTTTTTCAAATGTAATCGCATAATATCATTTTCAGCAGTCGGCATCTTCTAGCTGGACTCGAGCCGTGTACCTGAGTGCCGAGGCCTTTGAAGCCTCAGACTCAAAGGCAGAGCAGGACGAGGCCGAAGCAAAAAAAAAAGCAGAAAAAAAAAGGGAGGCAGATGAGAAAAGAAGTCAAACACAGCACACACAGGCGAAGAGAAGCAGAACAGCTTGTCTTCGCTGGTGAATGGCGGTGTGTATCGTTCACATTGAGTCAACAGATTAGCGACAGAGGAAGCTTAGCTATTCCTGGCCTCCCTCGTTTGATGTTTCGGGAGGCGTAATTTGATTTTTCACCTCCCATTGTTTCAGCGCTGTGTGCCCCTAATCCACTTTAAAGTGGAGACAGCTTTCATCCCTTCCTCTCTCTCACTGTTGCTACGTCCCTTTTTCTCTTTTTGTTACTCTCTTGTCTGTTACAAATGCTCCACAGGCACACGTACAGTCCAGAACATTAGTAGGAAAAGTTTTACAGACAGTTTGAGGAAAGTTCTACATTCCTGCATTTTTTTTTTTAGGAAACTTCGACTGAGCTGGATGTGTTGTTACAACTCCTAATTTTTAAAATGAGGACTGAACAGGTTATTAGAGGAGAAAATCAAGCTTCTGAGTTTAATTTAACTGAATGTTCAGGAGGTATTTTCTAACCATATATAAGTTCTAACTTCTCACCACCGTGTCAGATCTAATATGCTGAGAAACTAAAGCGACACTGTGTACATACTCTTTTAAAAAGTGCATGTCAGTGGTCGTCAGAACCACAGCGGCAATAAATCCAAAGATTTCTTGACATTTAGTACAAATTTGGAATGTAATGTCTCACTATACATGTCAAGCTACATGGAGTGTCTGTGAGTTAAACAGATTTTCACCCATTTAAAGTTCTTATGGTCGTATACATAGAAATCGCACAGATCGTTCAGATATCAACGTGTGTGGTAAAGTGTCAGTCCGGTACAGACATCAGCAGTTTGCTTTAAGCAGAATTTAGGACTTGCAAACTTCACCATCTGTGCATGATTCTCTCTCTGATGCATGTTTGTCTGGTGCAGTTTCCAGCTAAAGTTTTCCTTTTGCATCAAACACTCGGGTTACCTTGACATCTCTATGAAGTTAGACTGTGCGGTGCGCATATTTCTTTTTGTTTTTGCTTTTAGTTGATTACCCTGTTCATGTTTAGGACATTTTCCTGCCTTTTTACTGCTCCTACTTACTTTATC
>NW_007578431.1:185056-215056 GCF_000690725.1 Stegastes partitus | reverse complement strand
TAAACCTTTAACTTATCACTCATCCGCTATCTTTTTTATGTTATATGCAACCCGGTGTAGTTCATTTATTCACAGAAGAGGGTTTTAGTGTGTGATTACTTGCAAATTTTGTCTGCATTAGCTTCCGGTAAAGTAGAAATGGAAATTTGTGCAACCTTAAAGTGTGAAAAAAACTGCGAAATTTAGACAGCTATCAATGATACCAAGAAATCCACTAAAAAAAGGAGAAAACCAGACTTTCCAAATATGCAAAAAAAACAGGTGAGAACATTGAAACTGCTCAGTTCGATCATCAAGAAGCAACAAAAACACAAAAAAGTGATAAATAAAGTCACTCCTGACAGTGTGCATTTTAGATTATATTAATAGTTAACATGAAGTCAGCAGAGCTAGAAAATATGTGATTATTCAGTCTGTCAATGTTTGAATTCGCAGGCCTCCAGACTGAAAGAATGAGAGGCCCAGATAGAGAGATACAGGGAGAAGCTCTCAATCAAAACAGCAGACCATCTCATGCACCTGAATGAGAAGCAGCACTGTGAGCCAAAACGCTCCCTCTGATCTTAGTTCAAAGGCAGCAGGGAAGAGGCTCAAAGCATTCTGGGTCCAGAGGAGAAGATGGAGGTAAAAGGAGGAATGAGAGATGATGCAAAAGAAAAAAAGGAAGAAGACGAGGGAGAGCGGGGGGTAGATGCTGCAAAGATTCCCCGGGGCTGACAAATCATTCAGAGCCCAGATGGATACGTGTGTTCGAAAGTCTGTTTTGGTCAGTTTAAAGAGGTTGCTGTATCTCACTAAACTTTGATATAAATGCTCAGTTCTTATAATGATGGAGGACATCAGTCAAGTCAGTTCTTCTAAATAACAAATCAGGACATTTTTATGAAACAATATTGATGACTAACAAAGAAAATTTTGAAGTATTGCATTAGAAAAAAGCTAATTGAAACAGCGAAAAGAAATAATCTAATCTTGCAAGAAAAATAAAAAAAAGTTTTTGCATTCACATGTGGTGGTTTTTGACTTTTCCAAAAAAAGAGTTCATGCATTTCGAATACACCTAACCCTCATGTCTGATCAGCTGTCTTCAGACAACATGGCATTAAAGAATAATTGAAGAGTTCATTTGCAAAAACACATCACTCCATTTTTGTAGATTTTCAGAAAGCGTTTTTGTTGTTGTTGTTGTTTGCTTGAGATAAAATCAATCAAGCTGAAGTTGAGTGGATTTGACTCAGTAGAAATGACAAAAATAGAAATAACTTAAGTTTGATTGATGTTGTCTCAGGTAGACGATGGAAAAGTGGGTTTTCTGAAGGTTTGTGAAGATGGAGTTATCTTTTTTTGCAAATGAACTCTTCAATTCCAACTTTCCAATTTGAAAGTAATTCCTGTAGACGTCTCAATTTTTCTCACCTTGATTGACAAAGTTTTGTTAGTTTCATCTTTTTCTCCTGGGTGTTTTTTTTGTTTATTTTTGTTTTTTTCAGTTCACAAACAGCTGATTTTATTTCCGACTTCTTCTACTCTGTTCATCACAGTAGTGTAGCCTGTACCTCCACCTGCAGCCTTGTTTATTCCCTTTAAAGCAGTTCATTTCGTGCCACATTTGCTCAACAACACGGCTCTAGTTAGGGCTCAAAGTTCAGGTTTAAAACTGTGAAATCAAGTCAGATTTTGTTTCCTTAAATGGCAAAATAAGGGCATGTTGACCTAACTTTAAAGGCAGATTTGTAAAGCCTTGCAAAAGAGCATTTGCAGAAGAATAATTAGTGCCATTGAAAGTCAATGGGGTAAGATAATCTGTGGTACTTGATACTATAAGAGAGACAAACCTAAGAAAGTTAAGGCCTGAAGTTCAGAGATAGTGCTGTCACCCCACTGTGTGTGTGTGTGTGTGTGTGTGTGTGTGTGTCTGTGAGAGAGAGTCTGATGGCCTTAACAGTAAAACTAATAGTGGATGGCTGCCTTAGCTGGAGGCTCACTTCTCTGTGAAGTTTCCAGCTGCTTTCAAAAGACACGCACAGCACACACAGAAAACTTTGCACACATCCAGGTACCGACGCGCGCACGTCTTTTTTTTTTTTCGAAAGACAAAGGGGTTTTATCAAAAGGAAGTAAAAGTACAACAGGAAAACGACAATTTCACATAGCGGGGTTGCGTGGTATAAATCTCATTTGTCCTCATCGACGTGAGTCATCTTTGCTTTCAGGCATCTCGGGGGTTTGTCTTATGATGGATGGGGGAGAGCGAGCGAGGAGAGAGACAGGGGACGCAAGGGAAAACAATTTGGAGAAATTTACGCCTTAGTTTGGCACAGTTTGCGGAGGGTAATGCGATGTTTTATGGCACGCTGTCTGAGTCAGTTTCCTCTCATTTTATTTCATTTAGGCTTATAGTTTCTTTACTTAAAGTTTATTTCGAAAAGACACTGGCCATCAAATGCTGTGTCACTCATGTCTGTTTATCCGTCCGGGCGCTGTTTGTCTTGGCCGTAAAGTCGAAGCTGTAAAGGTTAAATGCACATTTGGCCACTAAAACATGCAGACAGTCCTTTAGTGTGTGTGTGTGTGTGTGTGTGTGTGTGTTTATGTGTGTCCACGCACTAAACAATGATGGTCAAGGTTTCTCTTTGTCTGGCTCTGGGAGGGGGGGTTGGTGGATGACTGGACATCCGTCTGTTCCTATACCTCCTACCCCCCCCCCCTCAGACACAGACAGACACATGGACAGGTTGGGTCTGTTTTTGTGGGAGGAAGGTGTCACGGGTCAGCAGGAGAGGCCAGGCCTGCTTTTTCATTGGTCGACCCCTACTTCCTACTTCCTGGATGACCCGGCGCCATCTGGGGAAGTGATTGGTTGAAGAAGAAGAAGCCTCTTGAGCAGGGTTGAGCGGGGTTGCCGCGGGTTACCCCTCCGAGGCCTGTCACTCCAATGAGTCGTAGAGCCGCTGCTAATGATCAAACCAGCCTGGTCACGAACATTTTCACCTTCAGACGTTTCAAAGGTTCCGTTCTGGAAAATAAGATAACTGGATGATTTTTTTTTTTTTTTAAATTGCATTGAAATCCTGCAAGAAAAAGTTGCAAAAAGAAAAATAAGAGGTTAAGATCTGAAATGAAGGAAGCCAGTAGAAAATATCATTAAACAACAAGCGAGAGGAGGAAGGTTTCCATTCCATCTTTTTCTACTCTCGCTACGTTTCGCTGCCATCAATGTCGGATTTCCTCCCTCGCCTCCTTTCCTCTCCCTTCCATTCCTCCTTCTCTTTGTCCTCACCTCTTTTCACCCCTCCCTGCATCTCTTCCCCCCTTCTATCTTTACACTCCTCTACCTCCTTCCTCTGCCCGTCTCTCCCAGTCTCTCCTGTTTATGAAGGTAAATTTATAGGTCTACCAGGAGCTGTTAGCTGGAGGTGGCCTCCGCTGCTCAAACCACAACAAGGCTTCACCCTCCACATGGAACAGAAACAGCATAGTGGGCATACTGGGCTATTTCCAGCACCGCACATTACACATGATAGCACACTCACACCTCCCATTATCTGCTAATGAGCATCCCTGTTTTCTTCCTGCTTTCCCTTCTGGATCCTGCCTCGCACCATCATGTTCCTCATGAGTGGTTGGCTGTTTTTTCTTTTCTTTTTTTTTTCTTTTTTACTTTATATTGCTCCATCTAGCATTTGTTTTTTATTGGTCTACAAGGAGCAGTTAGCCAGTGGTGGGCTCCACTTTTTAACCAGCACATGTGTTGTACTGTTTTTCACACACTGCTGTTATAAGTCAGCTCACTCAGTACATAGTTGTATATCTTTTAGGTAGCGTGTCATCCCTGCCATGGATCTGTTTTGTTTTGTACTCTACTGAAACACTGCTGCCAATGTGTTGTATAGACTGGAAGATTATGTTATTCTGCTGCTTAACATAAAGCACTTTAAACAAACAATCAGGTTAGCCAAAATTGTGACCTGAGCTATGGCAATAAGCAAACTTATTTATGAAGCACATTTAAACACAACCAGAGTTGAACCAACATGCTGTGCAACCTAAAGTCAGAAAACACAATTGGAAAATAAATCTGAATGAAAAGACAAGACACGACACAACTAGGGGTGAAGTCAGCTTCAATCGAATGCTAAAGAGAAGAGGTCTGTCTTGAGCAGCAACGTTAAAGTTTCTAAAATTGCACCAGTTCTCACATGTAAAAACTGTTCCAGAAACTAAGACAACAAAGGCGCTATTGCCTGTAATTTTATTCTTGGATCTCAGAACATCTAGGGGCATCTGGTTGGTCGACCGCGGTGCTCTAACCAGGGCATGATGATGATGAGGCACAAGTTCTGCTAAATAAATATTGTTTTCATTAAGTTTAATAGATCCATTCATGTTTTATTATCTTTTAAACAGTTCAACAAGGGCTGCAGTGAGTTTTTACTTTTTATTATTACCGGGAGATTTGTATCTTGCATGAAAAATGATGAAAAATAATCTTGTGTTTCTTAAAAATTGACCCCACTGGGAGCATATACAATGAAAAGAGGACTGGGCCCAAAATGGAGCCTTGAGGGACCCCAGAAATAAGCAATGCTGCTGATAATGAATATTGCCTTAAGTGAAACTGACAAGTATGACTTGAACCATTTAAAGATGGTACTTTTGATGCCCACACACTGTTCAAGACAGAAGCATCCTATGATCATATGTGTCAAAGGCAGCAGTCAGATCTAGAAACATCAGAATAGCAGCATTTCCTGAAGAGAAGGTATTACAACTCTGAAAAAAGCTGTTTTGTTACTGTAACATGGTTTAAATTAAGATTGGAAGCCCATACAGTAATAAACTGGAATCCTTTAATCCTCCAGTTTTGAAAAATATTTTAAAGCGTAATTTTCTTGAAAAGCTTATCTTTTACCAAGATGAGTGTAACATGTGTTTTCTGTTCTGATCACAGAGCTAATTCTTTGTTCTTTCTTTCTTCTCTCTGGTGACCTGTGCTGCCTGTCTTCGCCTCTTTCATCTCTTCACCTCAGGTAAGTCGAATTTCCTCTTTTACACACAAACACACACACGCGCACACACACTCAAACCAAACCTGAAAACACCTGACGGTGAGTTCACAGGAGAACCGTGGAGTGAAGTGATGGAAAGGATGGGGTTGGGGGTGGTGAGTTTAGGGGTAAAGTGGGGGTTTAGGGGGGTTCAGACTTTTATGAAGTCACCATGAGAAATGGCCTCGACTTGTGTGGCTGGCTGTTAAAACGGTCCCGGGCCATTCAGCAGAGCAGGGTTACAGAGTATCAGTGAGCCGCTGCTGAATGGCAAATCCGCTAGCCTCACTCTCACCCCTAATGATAATAGCTCTTAGCAGACACACACATTTCATTGACACGTTAAGCTCAGTTTTTATCTGAAGTGACTTAACATGAGTGCCTCAGTAGCTCCAATTAGTGGAACCACAAACATCAGAAGCAGCAAAAAAAAAAAGAGGAGTCTATAACCACTAATATGCTGACTGCACACAGCCACACACACTCTTTACAGGAATCTAATTAGTTTAATTATTTGCCCACACATTTTCACACTTTAACTTTCTGACTTTGACTGTTTTTTTTTGTTTCTCTACATTATTTCATTCCCGTTCTCTCCCCTCCTCTCTCGCACACAAAGTCACACTCGGTGGTTGTAATTCCTCGGGGTAGAGGTAGTCGTGTCAGAGGTTTTTTTTACTGATCGCTTGTCGTCTGGTGGGACCAAGGTGACATTTCCTCTTACGACCCTAAACGTGAAACACAACGCGTGTCTGCTTGTGTGTGTGTGTGCGTGCATGTGAGTGTGTGTCTCTCTCTTTAGATAATGAGGGGTCTATATGCAGGGTTGGCAGCATATTAAATATGTAACAGCAGGTTGGAAATGGTGGACAGAGGTGGCTTGTCAAACACACAAACAGACGCACACACTCACAGCTGAGGTGTTGACATGGTTTCTTTCTTTCGTTCTTTCTTTTTTTCTTTCTTTCTTTCTTTCTTGATCTTTCATTTCAGCATTTGACAGCTTCTGCACAGTAATCAGCAACACAGACTTACACTCGAACTTGCAGGAGTGGAATCTCAAAAGTGTGTTTTTTCTTTTTCTTGCTGATGTGTATAGGACACATGCACATAAAAGTCACAAAAGGTAAACTCCAGTCCTTGCTTTCCAACAGATTCTATAGGGCGACTGTGGTTGTTTGGGCTTTAACTCTGAAAAAAAAAAACCTTTAGGTATTTAATATCCCTCAAATTTACCTAAGTATGCAGTTGTTGCACCACAACACTTATTTAAATATTGCATTTGGCTCAGCGTTGAAACTTTCTTGCTGATTCTTAAGTCTCAGCAGGAATAAAAATGCTCATTCCCAGTGGTTTCATGCAAACCTGGGTGGACTGTTGTTTGGTTGCTAGGATGACTTCACAGCTATTCCCCAGCTGTGGCCATGCAGGACACACACACACACACACACACACTCACTTCTTAGGCGGTTTGTACCATTCAAAAGGGGTTCCCACCCTCTCTTATCCTTTAAAGATGCCCATCGTAAAGACCCCAATCTATCTCTCTTTGTTTTTTCCCTCCTTCTCTCCTCTTCTCTTCCATCTCTCTCCTTTTCTCTCCTCTTTCCCTTGCCTCCAGCCTTTTATCACCTCTGTCTTTATCCTCTCATTTTCTCTTTACCTCTGCCAAGATTGATTTCCTTTCTCACTATTTCAAGCAGCCCTCTCCAATACAGTCAGGATAGCTCGCTAATATGCACACACACACTCACATGCGTGCACACACACTTTTGAGAGTCACAGTAATGGGATTAGAAGAGTCTGCTGAAATATTGAAGAGTCCCGATGCAAATAATGAATAGGCTGGCAATGTATCTGGATGAGTGTGTAAGTGTGTGTGTTGTGGGGGGTTGTGCAGGTGCTTAGCTGCACTCTGAATGTGTGTGTGTGTGTGCGTGTGTGTGTGTGTTATTAGCAGCATGTAATGTATGGTGGGTTCACGATGCAGTTAGTACAGCCTGGAGGCGTAAAGAAGTACCAAGCTCATGCACACCCACAAACACACACACACTCAGACACACACACACACGAGGTTGTAGCACCTCTCTTCATCACCCAGCACTCTGTCTGTTCACCCCACAATGACACCCCACTTACATCTGTCTTACAGCAAGAGAAGGGGAGTAACGCCTTCGTGGTGTGTGTCTACGTGTGTGTGTGTGTGTGTCTTCATGCATGTGAGCAAAGTACGTGTGCAAATGTGACAATGTGTGCTGCACTGAGTGTGTGTGTGTGTGTGCATGTGTGTGTATTCTACCAGTGTCTAAGGTTGCTGGCTGAATGGAGGAGAAAATTAGACCTGATATGATAGTCACGCTTCACACTGTCAGTGTGTGTGTGTGTGTCTGAGTGTGTGTGAGTGTGTGATGACGGTCACTGGAGCCAGTAGTACACAAAGACAGCGGAATATCAACAAGGCTTGATAGGAAGCAGAATGACAACACAGAGATAGAAGAAAGCACTTGAGATAGTGAGAATCGTTGAGTTTTGTTGTTTGCAGACACGAGGGCTCCTCTTCACATTGCTCAGATACATTTGTAGTTCTTTGCCTCCAAAAGGCAGCTTGAATCTTCTCTTTTTCCGACTCCAAGTGTAGAAAGGTGTGTATTTATAGCTTGCGAATGAGAATGATGCGGAAAAGGTGGAGCAGAACAATGATTAGGTTCTGCAGTGTTTGTACATATTGGTCCAATAGGTCAAAAAGGTCTGGCTGAAGTCAGCACATAATGGTTACCACTGATGATTACCTTCCGTTTATTGTTTTTACTGATTTAATTTATCATCTCACGTTGATGGACTTTAAGTTTTGGATTGTTTTATGCAGTGTTTTTATTGCCCCGTGGTTGTTCTCTCTTCCTGTAGCTGCCCAGGGGCAACAGATGCAAATTAGCTGCAAGCTAACTCTGGTTCAGGTACTTTTGATCGTGTGCTGTCCTCGCAAAAACTAAATGGAAAACAAAAACAAACTAAACATGTTTTAATAGCAAGCAATGAAGAAATAGTTTTTAGATTTTTGGAAAATGTGTTCAATTACTTTATGTGTTTAGTGTAGCTCATCGTAGAGATCGGAAGCAAAGGGAAGCAGCTCGTGTGATTCTGTCCAAAGTTTACAAAACAGCAAATATCACCTCGAATGCCAAACAAGTTCCGTATAATATCTGATTTATCTGAACTGAAACCAAAGTGTGAACATGAAAGGTTTTAGCGAGGCCATGTTGTGGAAGTATGTCTTGGCTGGGTGCCACGACTTCTTTGAGTTTTCACTGTGAGGTTGTTGGAGGCAACAAGTTGCAACTTGAATAAGTGACTGAAGCTGGTAAATAGATCGGGACAGTCAGACTTTTTTAACCCAACAAACCCAGGCTAACGGTTTCCAGCTGTTTCCAGTATCCAAGCTAAGCTAAGCGAATTACCACCTGACTCCTGCTTCACATTTAGTGTACAAATATGAGACTGGCATCAATATTCTTGTCTATTTTTTTATTTATTTATTTTTCTTAAGCAAGAAAGTAATTTAGTGTGTTTTTCAGAATGCGGAACTCTTTTTTTTTTTTTTTTTTAAATATGCAAACCCATATACCCAGTTTTTGTTTATTTCCAGTCAAACAGATTATATGTTATGTAGACAAAATAAAACTAAAGCAAGTGTTCTTGCAGTAGATGTGCATTGCATCCTTTGCCCTACCTTTAAGGTCTTAACCTTTATAGCAGTGGTGTGGTTTAATAAGTCTTGGCTCCCTGGTTGACTCTAAATTTACTCACTTTCAGTTGCAGGATGAAGAAGTTGCACAAGCTTTGGTGTAGTCCATTGCCATTTCTCTTCCTCTGTGTAGATTAGACTGTTGGGAGTAGCTAGAGACAACCCAGAGTCTGTATAATGGCCTGCTGGCTGTTATCAACTCAGTCTTATGTTAAATGAGACAGGAGAATAGACCTGAGCAGTCGGTGGTTAGCTGAGAGGCTGCAGCGTCTAAGCAGCACGGACAACATTGTGATTGATTCTCCGGTTAGAGGATGGAGAGGCAGAAAGTGGAGGTTAAAGATAGAGGCAGAGGGACGCGAGTAAACGAAAGCTGGGGAACCTTTTACTCAAACTACCTGCTATAGAAAACGGACAGAGATCATCAACACAATAAACAAGAGAATGTGACACTGGCAAAGTCACTACTTCCCAACAGAGTTTATGAGCTGCGAGGTGGCAATAACTTGATATAAAAACAGTGTATAAATCAACGCAAAGAAAAGGAGCATGCTGGCAAATGGATATGTTTGCAACCGGTTTGAATCCAGGCTGCCTACTGTTGCTGGAACACGAGAAGCGTTTCATTCTCAAATGATAGATTTGGGTGATATCCCTTTAAGCGCAGAGCTGCATCTTGAATTCTGATTCTGTGTGTTTAGTTCTCCGAGTTTTCTTATTAATATGAGCAATTTGTAGTCAACTACTGCTCAGTAAGTGTCATCCCAGCGACTAATTCCTCCAGATTCACTCGTAATCACACCCAACTGGATAAGAGGTCGTGACTGACAGGTGTTTGAGCCAATAGCGTGCAGGTGTAAATCCCTCCCTTAGGAATAGAGCGGCCCTAATCAAGCCCTTGTAATACACTAGTTCCCGTTAGCTCCCAGGGGCTAATTAGCATTCTAATTACTGATTGCAAATGAGAGCTGCGTTGATTGTGTTCCACCTGTGAGTGGAGAGGCTCGAGAGAGACGCACACACACACATATGCATATCACACACTGCCATACTCACACACACTGAGTGATCATCGTTAAGAAGCTTATCATGCTCTTGTTCCTCTGAGCTTTTCCAGTCCCCTCTCATCTACGGTGTCTCATTACGATCATAATGCAGTACATATACACACTCACACACGACGCGCGCGTACACACAAACACACCTACGCGGCGACGAACATTAAAGATGGTAATAAAGAAACAAACATAAAACATTATATACTGCCAAAGTGTTGCTGTTGTTCCTACCAATTAACACAGCGCTGATTTACTGCTCAGGGGAGGACGCGCAAACCACAAAATACATCACACGCGCTCGCAAATACACACTTGTGCGTGTGTGTGTGTGTGTGTGTGTGTGGATGGAAGTGGATGACAGGCTATAGAGAGGGGAATACAGTACAATGTGTCCTTGTGTGTTTGTGAATGAGGGAGAGATAGCGAGAGGTGGAGTAGATAAGAGCAAACTCACCAACAGCAAATCATCATGTTATGCTGCTCAGTTAGATGCTTTAACAAGGCTTCTGTGCTGCACTTCAGTCCAGCGTCTGCGCGAGCGTGTGTGTGTGTTGGAGTGTGTGCGGAGTGAAAGAGAGACTTCGGTGCTGTGTTTTGATTGCTGCAGACAATTGTAGCTACTTGTGTTTTCTCGTTCTCCTGTCACCCCCCATATAGACTGAGTTGTTTCTGAAGGGAACATCACACTTTTTCTTTTTGCCTCCTCATGGTTGTTGAGTTTGGTGACATTGCTCTTGCCTGGTGCGACTAAAAATCAAAATCTCTCTTCTATTTAACAGGAATTCCAGCATCGCTTTTATCATTTTAGCCATTCTTGCTCTATTTTGCGAGAGAATTCATGCTGTAATAAGGCTGCTTTCAGTCTGACATGATCACTTTTTGGGTTATTTTGCACCTGCAGATTATTCCGATCCTGCGTATATCACTCATGTTCTGGTGCGCTAATTGTTTCAGGTTTTTTTTTCCGTCCAGTTATTACGTGCTCCTGCAACAAAGACACCATTTCATAGGAATCATTTAAGAGCTAGTCAACTTGTAATCACACACCCCCGAACTGTCACCCGGGGGTATTGTCTCGTCTCAGATTGTTCTGACCATATTCTGTGTAAAATTGGTGGAAAAGAAGCAAACGGCGAAATTGGAGACTCTCGCTCACTCTCTCTGCCGGTGTGTGTGATGTGATTGATGCTCGGCAACCGGTGTTTACTCTTGTTGGCCAATTGAAAACCCAGCGTGGCAGGCTGGGAAAGCACAATGGGGAGAGGAGCTAAAGTGGCGGTGTGAGGTGCCGAGCACTGACACCGAGACAAATAGATAGAAAGCTGTTAGAGAGGAGAGGACACAGTGGGAGGGAGGGAGGACGAACCAGGCACCGACCACACTGAAAGGGAGCATTAGATTTGATTTCAGCAACAGAGAGGAGTAGAGAAAGGGGAAGAGGAAAAGGAAGGGATGATAAAACTGGAAAAAAAAAAAAATGGAGGAAGGAAAGAAGATACACCAAAGAAAGTCAAAGACTAATGAAAGCTGGAGAACAGGAGCTAATAATGGAGCCCAACACATCCACGGACATAATTTGAGTGATTGATGGAGAAAGGCAGATGGTTTAAGTAACAGACAGAAAGAGCGATAACAAGTGTGAGAACGGAGAGAGACAGAGAAAGGAGAGCGAGGAGAGTGGGAGGGACGGAGGAGTGGAGACGGTGGACATCACTGTCAGCAGGCCTTTAAATGAAAGGCGACAGTGTGTGTTGGGGAGAAGATTGGAAGGCATTAAGGCCTGGCATGTCCTGTGACACTCGGAGAGGCAGAGAGACCCAGAGCGAGGACGCGAGAGAGAGAGGCCAATTGAATTCTTCTACCATGTGCCCACTTGTCCATGTTAAATCTCTTAGCGCACGAGTGTGTGTGCATGCATTCCTGCAGTGTAGATGTGTGCGTGCGTGTGTGTGTGTGTGTGTGTGTGTGTGTGTGATCCTGAAAGGTGAAGTGATTTAGTGAGAACAGAGGAGAGGGAGGATCTATAACAGCCATGCTGCCCTCGCCTTTGTTCACAACCAAAGCCATGAGCATGGCTTATCAGCTGCACAGATTACTGCCGTATCGATGGCACCTCCTGTGTGTGTGTGTGTGTGTGTGTGTGTGTGTTGTATAAATGAGGAAGCCTGGAAATAAATGGCTGTGCTTGAGAATCACAGTTTGAATTATAGAAAAACACAAAAAAAACACCAGAATTAGGCATCATACAAGTGATGAAGTTTGAAAGCGCCAACAAATGTCCCACCCAAAAAATGACCTTTTAGTACAACTTTACTTTTAAAGCAATGTATTNTTTTTTTTTTTTTTAAATTGCATTGAAATCCTGCAAGAAAAAGTTGCAAAAAGAAAAATAAGAGGTTAAGATCTGAAATGAAGGAAGCCAGTAGAAAATATCATTAAACAACAAGCGAGAGGAGGAAGGTTTCCATTCCATCTTTTTCTACTCTCGCTACGTTTCGCTGCCATCAATGTCGGATTTCCTCCCTCGCCTCCTTTCCTCTCCCTTCCATTCCTCCTTCTCTTTGTCCTCACCTCTTTTCACCCCTCCCTGCATCTCTTCCCCCCTTCTATCTTTACACTCCTCTACCTCCTTCCTCTGCCCGTCTCTCCCAGTCTCTCCTGTTTATGAAGGTAAATTTATAGGTCTACCAGGAGCTGTTAGCTGGAGGTGGCCTCCGCTGCTCAAACCACAACAAGGCTTCACCCTCCACATGGAACAGAAACAGCATAGTGGGCATACTGGGCTATTTCCAGCACCGCACATTACACATGATAGCACACTCACACCTCCCATTATCTGCTAATGAGCATCCCTGTTTTCTTCCTGCTTTCCCTTCTGGATCCTGCCTCGCACCATCATGTTCCTCATGAGTGGTTGGCTGTTTTTTCTTTTCTTTTTTTTTTCTTTTTTACTTTATATTGCTCCATCTAGCATTTGTTTTTTATTGGTCTACAAGGAGCAGTTAGCCAGTGGTGGGCTCCACTTTTTAACCAGCACATGTGTTGTACTGTTTTTCACACACTGCTGTTATAAGTCAGCTCACTCAGTACATAGTTGTATATCTTTTAGGTAGCGTGTCATCCCTGCCATGGATCTGTTTTGTTTTGTACTCTACTGAAACACTGCTGCCAATGTGTTGTATAGACTGGAAGATTATGTTATTCTGCTGCTTAACATAAATAACTTTAAAACAAACAATCAGGTTAGCCAAAATTGTGACCTGAGCTATGGCAATAAGCAAATTTATTTATGAAGCACATTTAAACACAGCCAGAGTTGAACCAACGTGCTGTGCAACCTAAAGTCAGAAAACACAATTGGAAAATAAATCTGAGTGAAAAGACAAGACACGACACAACTAGGGGTGAAGTCAGCTTCAATCGAATGCTAAAGAGAAGAGGTCTGTCTTGAGCAGCAACGTTAAAGTTTCTAAAATTGCACCAGTTCTCACATGTAAAAACTGTTCCAGAAACTAAGACAACAAAGGCGCTATTGCCTGTAATTTTATTCTTGGATCTCAGAACATCTAGGGGCATCTGGTTGGTCGACCGCGGTGCTCTAACCAGGGTATGATGATGATGATGAGGCACAAGTTCTGCTAAATAAATATTGTTTTCATTAAGTTTAATAGATCCATTCATGTTTTATTATCTTTTAAACAGTTCAACAAGGGCTGCAGTGAGTTTTTACTTTTTATTATTACCGGGAGATTTGGATCTTGCATGAAAAATGATGAAAAATAATCTTGTGTTTCTTAAAAATTGACCCCACTGGGAGCATGTACAATGAAAAGAGGGCTGGGCCCAAAATGGAGCCTTGAGGGACCCCAGAAATAAGCAATGCTGCTGATAACGAATATTGCCTGAAGTGAAACTGACAAGTATGACTTGAACCATTTAAAGATGGTACTTTTGATGCCCACACACTGTTCAAGACAGAAGCATCCTATGATCATATGTGTCAAAGGCAGCAGTCAGATCTAGAAACATCAGAATAGCAGCATTTCCTGAAGAGAAGGTATTACAACTCTGAAAAAAGCTGTTTTGTTACTGTAACATGGTTTAAATTAAGATTGGAAGCCCATACAGTAATAAACTGGAATCCTTTAATCCTCCAGTTTTGAAAAATATTTTAAAGCGTAATTTTCTTGAAAAGCTTATCTTTTACCAAGATGAGTGTAACATGTGTTTTCTGTTCTGATCACAGAGCTAATTCTTTGTTCTTTCTTTCTTCTCTCTGGTGACCTGTGCTGCCTGTCTTCGCCTCTTTCATCTCTTCACCTCAGGTAAGTCGAATTTCCTCTTTTACACACAAACACACACACGCGCACACACACTCAAACCAAACCTGAAAACACCTGACGGTGAGTTCACAGGAGAACCGTGGAGTGAAGTGATGGAAAGGATGGGGTTGGGGGTGGTGAGTTTAGGGGTAAAGTGGGGGTTTAGGGGGGTTCAGACTTTTATGAAGTCACCATGAGAAATGGCCTCGACTTGTGTGGCTGGCTGTTAAAACGGTCCCGGGCCATTCAGCAGAGCAGGGTTACAGAGTATCAGTGAGCCGCTGCTGAATGGCAAATCCGCTAGCCTCACTCTCACCCCTAATGATAATAGCTCTTAGCAGACACACACATTTCATTGACACGTTAAGCTCAGTTTTTATCTGAAGTGACTTAACATGAGTGCCTCAGTAGCTCCAATTAGTGGAACCACAAACATCAGAAGCAGCAAAAAAAAAAAGAGGAGTCTATAACCACTAATATGCTGACTGCACACAGCCACACACACTCTTTACAGGAATCTAATTAGTTTAATTATTTGCCCACACATTTTCACACTTTAACTTTCTGACTTTGACTGTTTTTTTTTGTTTCTCTACATTATTTCATTCCCGTTCTCTCCCCTCCTCTCTCGCACACAAAGTCACACTCGGTGGTTGTAATTCCTCGGGGTAGAGGTAGTCGTGTCAGAGGTTTTTTTTACTGATCGCTTGTCGTCTGGTGGGACCAAGGTGACATTTCCTCTTACGACCCTAAACGTGAAACACAACGCGTGTCTGCTTGTGTGTGTGTGTGCGTGCATGTGAGTGTGTGTCTCTCTCTTTAGATAATGAGGGGTCTATATGCAGGGTTGGCAGCATATTAAATATGTAACAGCAGGTTGGAAATGGTGGACAGAGGTGGCTTGTCAAACACACAAACAGACGCACACACTCACAGCTGAGGTGTTGACATGGTTTCTTTCTTTCGTTCTTTCTTTTTTTCTTTCTTTCTTTCTTTCTTGATCTTTCATTTCAGCATTTGACAGCTTCTGCACAGTAATCAGCAACACAGACTTACACTCGAACTTGCAGGAGTGGAATCTCAAAAGTGTGTTTTTTCTTTTTCTTGCTGATGTGTATAGGACACATGCACATAAAAGTCACAAAAGGTAAACTCCAGTCCTTGCTTTCCAACAGATTCTATAGGGCGACTGTGGTTGTTTGGGCTTTAACTCTGAAAAAAAAAAACCTTTAGGTATTTAATATCCCTCAAATTTACCTAAGTATGCAGTTGTTGCACCACAACACTTATTTAAATATTGCATTTGGCTCAGCGTTGAAACTTTCTTGCTGATTCTTAAGTCTCAGCAGGAATAAAAATGCTCATTCCCAGTGGTTTCATGCAAACCTGGGTGGACTGTTGTTTGGTTGCTAGGATGACTTCACAGCTATTCCCCAGCTGTGGCCATGCAGGACACACACACACACACACACACACTCACTTCTTAGGCGGTTTGTACCATTCAAAAGGGGTTCCCACCCTCTCTTATCCTTTAAAGATGCCCATCGTAAAGACCCCAATCTATCTCTCTTTGTTTTTTCCCTCCTTCTCTCCTCTTCTCTTCCATCTCTCTCCTTTTCTCTCCTCTTTCCCTTGCCTCCAGCCTTTTATCACCTCTGTCTTTATCCTCTCATTTTCTCTTTACCTCTGCCAAGATTGATTTCCTTTCTCACTATTTCAAGCAGCCCTCTCCAATACAGTCAGGATAGCTCGCTAATATGCACACACACACTCACATGCGTGCACACACACTTTTGAGAGTCACAGTAATGGGATTAGAAGAGTCTGCTGAAATATTGAAGAGTCCCGATGCAAATAATGAATAGGCTGGCAATGTATCTGGATGAGTGTGTAAGTGTGTGTGTTGTGGGGGGTTGTGCAGGTGCTTAGCTGCACTCTGAATGTGTGTGTGTGTGTGCGTGTGTGTGTGTGTTATTAGCAGCATGTAATGTATGGTGGGTTCACGATGCAGTTAGTACAGCCTGGAGGCGTAAAGAAGTACCAAGCTCATGCACACCCACAAACACACACACACTCAGACACACACACACACGAGGTTGTAGCACCTCTCTTCATCACCCAGCACTCTGTCTGTTCACCCCACAATGACACCCCACTTACATCTGTCTTACAGCAAGAGAAGGGGAGTAACGCCTTCGTGGTGTGTGTCTACGTGTGTGTGTGTGTGTGTCTTCATGCATGTGAGCAAAGTACGTGTGCAAATGTGACAATGTGTGCTGCACTGAGTGTGTGTGTGTGTGTGCATGTGTGTGTATTCTACCAGTGTCTAAGGTTGCTGGCTGAATGGAGGAGAAAATTAGACCTGATATGATAGTCACGCTTCACACTGTCAGTGTGTGTGTGTGTGTCTGAGTGTGTGTGAGTGTGTGATGACGGTCACTGGAGCCAGTAGTACACAAAGACAGCGGAATATCAACAAGGCTTGATAGGAAGCAGAATGACAACACAGAGATAGAAGAAAGCACTTGAGATAGTGAGAATCGTTGAGTTTTGTTGTTTGCAGACACGAGGGCTCCTCTTCACATTGCTCAGATACATTTGTAGTTCTTTGCCTCCAAAAGGCAGCTTGAATCTTCTCTTTTTCCGACTCCAAGTGTAGAAAGGTGTGTATTTATAGCTTGCGAATGAGAATGATGCGGAAAAGGTGGAGCAGAACAATGATTAGGTTCTGCAGTGTTTGTACATATTGGTCCAATAGGTCAAAAAGGTCTGGCTGAAGTCAGCACATAATGGTTACCACTGATGATTACCTTCCGTTTATTGTTTTTACTGATTTAATTTATCATCTCACGTTGATGGACTTTAAGTTTTGGATTGTTTTATGCAGTGTTTTTATTGCCCCGTGGTTGTTCTCTCTTCCTGTAGCTGCCCAGGGGCAACAGATGCAAATTAGCTGCAAGCTAACTCTGGTTCAGGTACTTTTGATCGTGTGCTGTCCTCGCAAAAACTAAATGGAAAACAAAAACAAACTAAACATGTTTTAATAGCAAGCAATGAAGAAATAGTTTTTAGATTTTTGGAAAATGTGTTCAATTACTTTATGTGTTTAGTGTAGCTCATCGTAGAGATCGGAAGCAAAGGGAAGCAGCTCGTGTGATTCTGTCCAAAGTTTACAAAACAGCAAATATCACCTCGAATGCCAAACAAGTTCCGTATAATATCTGATTTATCTGAACTGAAACCAAAGTGTGAACATGAAAGGTTTTAGCGAGGCCATGTTGTGGAAGTATGTCTTGGCTGGGTGCCACGACTTCTTTGAGTTTTCACTGTGAGGTTGTTGGAGGCAACAAGTTGCAACTTGAATAAGTGACTGAAGCTGGTAAATAGATCGGGACAGTCAGACTTTTTTAACCCAACAAACCCAGGCTAACGGTTTCCAGCTGTTTCCAGTATCCAAGCTAAGCTAAGCGAATTACCACCTGACTCCTGCTTCACATTTAGTGTACAAATATGAGACTGGCATCAATATTCTTGTCTATTTTTTTATTTATTTATTTTTCTTAAGCAAGAAAGTAATTTAGTGTGTTTTTCAGAATGCGGAACTCTTTTTTTTTTTTTTTTTTAAATATGCAAACCCATATACCCAGTTTTTGTTTATTTCCAGTCAAACAGATTATATGTTATGTAGACAAAATAAAACTAAAGCAAGTGTTCTTGCAGTAGATGTGCATTGCATCCTTTGCCCTACCTTTAAGGTCTTAACCTTTATAGCAGTGGTGTGGTTTAATAAGTCTTGGCTCCCTGGTTGACTCTAAATTTACTCACTTTCAGTTGCAGGATGAAGAAGTTGCACAAGCTTTGGTGTAGTCCATTGCCATTTCTCTTCCTCTGTGTAGATTAGACTGTTGGGAGTAGCTAGAGACAACCCAGAGTCTGTATAATGGCCTGCTGGCTGTTATCAACTCAGTCTTATGTTAAATGAGACAGGAGAATAGACCTGAGCAGTCGGTGGTTAGCTGAGAGGCTGCAGCGTCTAAGCAGCACGGACAACATTGTGATTGATTCTCCGGTTAGAGGATGGAGAGGCAGAAAGTGGAGGTTAAAGATAGAGGCAGAGGGACGCGAGTAAACGAAAGCTGGGGAACCTTTTACTCAAACTACCTGCTATAGAAAACGGACAGAGATCATCAACACAATAAACAAGAGAATGTGACACTGGCAAAGTCACTACTTCCCAACAGAGTTTATGAGCTGCGAGGTGGCAATAACTTGATATAAAAACAGTGTATAAATCAACGCAAAGAAAAGGAGCATGCTGGCAAATGGATATGTTTGCAACCGGTTTGAATCCAGGCTGCCTACTGTTGCTGGAACACGAGAAGCGTTTCATTCTCAAATGATAGATTTGGGTGATATCCCTTTAAGCGCAGAGCTGCATCTTGAATTCTGATTCTGTGTGTTTAGTTCTCCGAGTTTTCTTATTAATATGAGCAATTTGTAGTCAACTACTGCTCAGTAAGTGTCATCCCAGCGACTAATTCCTCCAGATTCACTCGTAATCACACCCAACTGGATAAGAGGTCGTGACTGACAGGTGTTTGAGCCAATAGCGTGCAGGTGTAAATCCCTCCCTTAGGAATAGAGCGGCCCTAATCAAGCCCTTGTAATACACTAGTTCCCGTTAGCTCCCAGGGGCTAATTAGCATTCTAATTACTGATTGCAAATGAGAGCTGCGTTGATTGTGTTCCACCTGTGAGTGGAGAGGCTCGAGAGAGACGCACACACACACATATGCATATCACACACTGCCATACTCACACACACTGAGTGATCATCGTTAAGAAGCTTATCATGCTCTTGTTCCTCTGAGCTTTTCCAGTCCCCTCTCATCTACGGTGTCTCATTACGATCATAATGCAGTACATATACACACTCACACACGACGCGCGCGTACACACAAACACACCTACGCGGCGACGAACATTAAAGATGGTAATAAAGAAACAAACATAAAACATTATATACTGCCAAAGTGTTGCTGTTGTTCCTACCAATTAACACAGCGCTGATTTACTGCTCAGGGGAGGACGCGCAAACCACAAAATACATCACACGCGCTCGCAAATACACACTTGTGCGTGTGTGTGTGTGTGGATGGAAGTGGATGACAGGCTATAGAGAGGGGAATACAGTACAATGTGTCCTTGTGTGTTTGTGAATGAGGGAGAGATAGCGAGAGGTGGAGTAGATAAGAGCAAACTCACCAACAGCAAATCATCATGTTATGCTGCTCAGTTAGATGCTTTAACAAGGCTTCTGTGCTGCACTTCAGTCCAGCGTCTGCGCGAGCCTGTGTGTGTGTGTTGGAGTGTGTGCGGAGTGAAAGAGAGACTTCGGTGCTGTGTTTTGATTGCTGCAGACAATTGTAGCTACTTGTGTTTTCTCCTTCTCCTGTCACCCCCCATATAGACTGAGTTGTTTCTGAAGGGAACATCACACTTTTTCTTTTTGCCTCCTCATGGTTGTTGAGTTTGGTGACATTGCTCTTGCCTGGTGCGACTAAAAATCTAAATCTGTCTTCTATTTATCAGAAATTCCAGCATCGCTTTTATCATTTTAGCCATTCTTGCTCTATTTTGCGAGAGAATTCATGCTGTAATAAGGCTGCTTTCAGTCTGACATGATCACTTTTTGGGTTATTTTGCACCTGCAGATTATTCCGATCCTGCGTATATCACTCATGTTCTGGTGCGCTAATTGTTTCAGGTTTTTTTTTCCGTCCAGTTATTACGTGCTCCTGCAACAAAGACACCATTTCATAGGAATCATTTAAGAGCTAGTCAACTTGTAATCACACACCCCCGAACTGTCACCCGGGGGTATTGTCTCGTCTCAGATTGTTCTGACCATATTCTGTGTAAAATTGGTGGAAAAGAAGCAAACGGCGAAATTGGAGACTCTCGCTCACTCTCTCTGCCGGTGTGTGTGATGTGATTGATGCTCGGCAACCGGTGTTTACTCTTGTTGGCCAATTGAAAACCCAGCGTGGCAGGCTGGGAAAGCACAATGGGGAGAGGAGCTAAAGTGGCGGTGTGAGGTGCCGAGCACTGACACCGAGACAAATAGATAGAAAGCTGTTAGAGAGGAGAGGACACAGTGGGAGGGAGGGAGGACGAACCAGGCACCGACTACACTGAAAGGGAGCATTAGATTTGATTTCAGCAACAGAGAGGAGTAGAGAAAGGGGAAGAGGAAAAGGAAGGGATGATAAAACTGGAAAAAAAAAAAAATGGAGGAAGGAAAGAAGATACGCCAAAGAAAGTCAAAGACTAATGAAAGCTGGAGAACAGGAGCTAATAATGGAGCCCAACACATCCACGGACATAATTTGAGTGATTGATGGAGAAAGGCAGATGGTTTAAGTAACAGACAGAAAGAGCGATAACAAGTGTGAGAACGGAGAGAGACAGAGAAAGGAGAGCGAGGAGAGTGGGAGGGACGGAGGAGTGGAGACGGTGGACATCACTGTCAGCAGGCCTTTAAATGAAAGGCGACAGTGTGTGTTGGGGAGAAGATTGGAAGGCATTAAGGCCTGGCATGTCCTGTGACACTCGGAGAGGCAGAGAGACCCAGAGCGAGGACGCGAGAGAGAGAGGCCAATTGAATTCTTCTACCATGTGCCCACTTGTCCATGTTAAATCTCTTAGCGCACGAGTGTGTGTGCATGCATTCCTGCAGTGTAGATGTGTGCGTGCGTGTGTGTGTGTGTGTGTGTGTGTGTGTGTGATCCTGAAAGGTGAAGTGATTTAGTGAGAACAGAGGAGAGGGAGGATCTATAACAGCCATGCTGCCCTCGCCTTTGTTCACAACCAAAGCCATGAGCATGGCTTATCAGCTGCACAGATTACTGCCGTATCGATGGCACCTCCTGTGTCTGTGTGTGTGTGTGTGTGTGTGTGTGTGTGTGTGTGTGTGTGTGTGTGTGTGTATGTGTGTTGTATAAATGAGGAAGCCTGGAAATAAATGGCTGTGCTTGAGAATCACAATTCGAATTATAGAAAAACACAAAAAAACACCAGAATGAGGCATCATACAAGTGATGAAGTTTGAAAGCGCCAACAAATGTCCCACCCAAAAAATGACCTTTTACTACAACTTTACTTTTAAAGCAATGTATTTTCCCCTGAGAGATGAGGCTGCCCCACGTGAGACCATCAGCCCCCTTCACTTGCTATTTCATTAGGTTTAGGCGCCAAAACTGCTTGGTTGGGTTTAGGAAATCAGCCCAGTTGTTGGTTAAAATATCCTTTCTCAAAAATGTTTGAAGAGTCTCTTCCATTTTCTGGGTAACCAAGGTGACGAGTCCCACCCCATCTAAAATATAATCACTTGGCTGAAAATGAGCAACAGTAAAGCAGTAAAATAAACAGAAATTTCCCTCAAAATGCAATTGACAATGTGGTTCAGTTGTATAGAAATGTCATTTTTGGGAGACGGGGCTGTTGTCAATCATGCTGATGCTTTCAGAATTTTGATTCATGGCAAAAAAAAATGTGAACATAAATCAGAAAATCATCAAAAAATCAGAGGGAATTTGAGCCCAAAGTGTCTTGCACTGGTTTGATTGTATCTCGGTGGGATCAGAATCAGAAACAAGCTCAGTGTGTCATCATAGTACAGTAGCAGTGTAGTACACTTAGTTATTATATGTAACTAAATAGAATTAAAAAGATGCAAAAGCGCAAACACTGCAAGGTTTCTGTTTGCTTTGGTGTTGCAGTGCTTTGTATTTCCTACAGACTGGGGGCGTCCATACCTTAGATGCTTGATACTCTCCTTTTACATTGATTTCAGGCTGCAACTCTGGAAACCCTGTCACCTGTAAGGTCATGAAGTGTAATGGGGTTCAAACAACAAAAGTGAAAAACTGAAATGTGTTGAACGACAGCCAAAAGGACCAGAATGTGTCCTGCTGGGACTGGCAGGGCTGCCTCCTGCTTTCTTTTCTTTCTCCTCTCTGCTTATTTTTTCTGTGTAAAATATTTCTTTTCTCCATTTTCTTACCAGGCAGACCTGTCTATTGAGGGATATGGACAGATATTTGACACATATAATCAAGACATCAACATGTACACATTAGTCAGACTGGCCCTCCTCAAAGCACTCAGCTTTGACGGGCTTGGAGATGCTCATTTCCTTGTTTGACCACAATGAAACCACCTTTATGTGTGTGTCTGTGTAAAAGAGGGAGCTCGGGAGGGGAGGGCTGCCGTTTGAGAGTGTGTGTTTCTTAATAGAAGGTGGTTAGAGGTGTCACCCTGCACCCATTTTAATGTGCTCCACAATTACAGCTGTCATGGCTTGAAGATAATGTCTTGGGCTGTTTTTTTTTTTTCCCCCCTTCTTTTTTTTGTTACACATTCACACACACACATACGTGCACACTAAAGAGGCAAAATATGGCAGACAAGGAACAGGCCCTCGCTCATAAAAAACACCTCGACGACCCCCAACAGCCTCCTGTGTGTGCACTGAAGATGCAAGGTGTGGACTATGCCACTGCGCATGAATTACTACAGTGTGAGTTTGAGTAGATGTGCGCTTACATAAGTGTGTTTGTGCGTGCGTGTCTGTGTGTGACAACATTTGCTTTGTTGAACGATCCCCTTGGTGAGAGTCAGGGTGATGGTAGCATTCCTCACGCAGCGGTAGAGCTGCTCCAGTGACGTTGAAACGATCGCACACTTTAAGACCTCCTTTATGTCAGTAACAGGTACACACAATATGCTGTGTGAAGGTGTAAACATATGAGGCGCTCGCATGCAACATTACTCACAGAGTTGACGACCGAGAATCTCTATTTTATTTTATTTTTTTTTTATAATTCAAGGGTTTAAATCTTCTTTATAGCAAAAAAAAAAAAAAATATTAGATCAAGGCAGATATATGAATGTAGACGCCACTGCCATTATTGTGATTTTAAACAAAGAAGTAAAATACTGTTGGTCGCTGGCTAAATGAATTAAATATAAGCACAATTAAAACAACCCATATAAACATGTATGTTTGGGTATGGCCATGCTGGGAATTATGCAATGTGACTGTATTTCATGAACCTATAAAAGTCTATGATGAAGGTGCAACAGATGAAATGAAAGAACAGAAATTTAATGGTCAGTTGTTGGTAGGAAATATCCACCATTTTAAAAGCTGCTCTGAAGTCATATCAGATGATCTTCTTCAGTGTTTGGTCAGCTGTCACAGAATTGTCAGTGTTCAGATTTCGATTAATATCTGAGCCAAGTATCAACCTCCAGGAATGAAAAACACAAAAGTGCCACAAGCTGCAGTTCCTTGAATGGCCACCGGAGGCTGGCTGCAGTCAATCCCCATAGACCCTCATGTTAAAATGCCCAACTTTACAGCAAAAAAACACACATTTACAGTGTGGTACAGGAAGAGGCTTTGGTCTCTGTAGCTAATTTCCTCGTTTATGACGACTGTACAGGGGAAAACATTTTTATATAACTCACTAGTTTAGATTTTATTAAGGCTTAAAGTTATGCAAAGTTAAGGTCGTGGTTGCATCAGTCTCTCATCAGTGTTTGCCTATAAAGGCTGCATATAGCTTTAAGTGTCACTGTGTAAAACTCTCAGCCTGAAACTTGTTAGCTTAAATCTGTATTTTATTTATTTTTTTATTGAGAAATCTTATGAAACCTAATGAAATCGAGTGTCATAAAATGGTTTACCCTCAAGCTTTATATAATGTAAAATAGGACTGTATGGCAGGCTATAAAAGTTTTTACAAAAACAGTGTCTTAGCTACAGAAAATTGAAAGGAAAAAAAAGTGAAATTCATCTTTAATTTTGTTTATAGCGAGTTTTGTCTCTTTTATAGCAAATGAATTACACTGAAAATATAGGTGTAGGGAGGTGAAGAAAGAATCTGTAACTGTAACTGTGCTGTACATTGTACCGGTGGCGCTGGATTACTTATATTCTAATTTGTGTATTATTAACATGATATCAGTATTTTTTAAATAGCAGGAATACAAGTAAATTGCGACACCCCTAATGTAAATTTTGAAGCTATGACAATTTTAATTTTTTCTTTCTTTCTTTCTTTCTTTCTTTCTTTCTTTCTTTCTTTCTTTCTTTCTTTCTTTCTTTCTTTCTTTCTTTCTTTCCACCACTTGCCTACAAGCTGTCCTCAGATGAATATGGCTGCTAAATGGTGTGTTGTATTGACTTCACCTCTTCAATATCTGACCTCGCTGTCATAAGCAAGGTAACCCCAGGCTTTGAGTGCTCTCGGTATACCCCTCTCTTGCTCTCTCTCTCTCTCTCTCTCCGTCTGCCTCTGTCTCAGTCTACCTCTCTTTACTCCGTCTTTGAGTGCTCCATAGATTGGTAACATGACCTCTAATTCTCCCGAGACGAATATGTGCACACGGATAAAAATGAGAGAAACGACAAGAAGAAGAAGAAAAAAAAAAAACAAATGTCTGAAGAAGAATCGACTCGGTGGTGTTTTAATGTCATGCATTTAAGGCGATGACAGGAGATTACACCACATGGTGCGCACACACACACTCATGTACACACACACACACACACACACTCATGTACACATTTGGCTTTGGGGTGTGTGAAATCAAATCTCTCCAAATCTCTATTCTGGCGTCACGGAGCTGAAGATGCAAACACAGATGATCACTGCTCGCACATACATGCGCGCACATTACATGCATGCACGCCTACACATATGCAAACACATGCAATTGACACACACGGCGCATACACATCCATGCAGATGCACACATAGAGGGGGTAACCCTGGTAGATTTATCAGTGGAGGTCTGCAGCACAGTGGCTGCCTTTCTCATTTCATAGGCCACCGGGGCAGAACAGGCATGGGCTTGTTCAAATCCAACCCAGCAAGACCACCACATACATACACACACTCTCACATGCACACACACACACACACATACACGCATGCAAACGCGCTTTCTCTTTAGCAGCTTAACAGATGCCAACCAGAGTCGGTGGAGAGGAAAGGAGGGAGGGATAGGAGAGGGGAGACAGAGACAAGCTGGTGGAAGGAAGAAGGTGAAAAAAAAAAGCGATATTGAGTACTTCTGAAGAGACAGACAAAGAGAGGATGATCAACACCGACCAAAAGATCCAGAAAGAGAGAGAGAGTCATGCAGGTTCTTCACCACAAATACAGAGATATCATGTACATGGGCAGCTGGGTGAGTGGTTTATCCTGCCCTCGCTGAAACGAATGCACACAAAACGCACGCAAACGAGGGATAAAGACACTGTGCACTGTATCTGAGGCATTTTGTGTGTGTGTGTGTGTGTCTCTAACGTGTGTGTGTGTTTGCACATTCTCAATGGAGAAAATCTGTGTTTTCAGAGTGCAGCGCTGTAAGACCAAAATTTAATTGGATTCTTTGGAAATGATGCAGGCTTATTGGTGTAATGGCTTGCTCATGGTGCGGTTGGAGTGAGCCCCTGTAACAATACCTAGTGCCTCGTTAGCTTGGCAGCCGCACACACACACGCACGCGCACACACGCGCCCGCACACACACATGCTAAAGAGAGTGTGTAACAAGCAAGCAAGACCATGGGTGGGTTTGAAGCTTTGATGAAGGGCCCTGTAAGCTGAAAATGGCTACTGTCTGCAACAACAGCTCAGTTGGAGGACAAATGAGGACACACATGTCCACGCACACACACAGCACCTTGCACATGTGCACACACACATACACACGTTAACCACCTCAGTTATGATATTACCGCACAACCTGCCTGCACTTTGATAAATTAAGTTAAAATGCTCAGAATGATAAAGCAAGTGCCGAAGTTCCACAACGAATTCGGCCTTTTCGTTCCCATGCTATCACAACCGACTGTGCTTCTGGAGATGACGGAAAGCTTGGCCCTGTTTTTCTTCTCTCTCCATTCTCTTGTCCTCTCACTCGCTTTCCATCTTTTTTTTTTTTCCTCCTCTCCCCTGCGGTCATAAAGCTCAAAGCCCTCCGGGTACAGCCAGTTGTTTCAGATGAGTAGTCAAACTCTTTACACCTTCCCTGGCATCCATTCCTCGTCTCTCAACCTTGGTGGCTCTAAAAAAAAAACGCAGTCGGTGTAGGTCTGGATGAAGGCACGGGAGGACAGAAGGTTAAGGCATTCTTTGATCTGACTGGTTTCAGCTGAGGGAAAATAAAGAGGCAGCCAGGGAAAAATATACAAGGCCCCGGGTGGAGCCTGGGCTTCACCCGGGGGAGGCGACCCAGCGGAAGAGCCCTGCGTTAGGCTTGAGCGCTGCCCGGCGGGGCCAGCGCTGCTCGTGTTATTCTAACATGGTTAGCACATGGGCTAAACTCCCCAGTCATTTATTTAACACACAGACTCCCCACGGCGCTCCCAGATGCCACGAGGCTAAAGGGAGCTACAAACACCTCATGTGAGGGCCGACTCTACAGGGCAGGTTGTTTTTATCGAGTTATTTCCAGTAAATGTTTGTAGGTTCTTCCAGGCAGGAGGATGAAGGTGAACGGCTGTGACACTCACACGGCGCTCCGAGCTGTCTGTAGCGTTTTATCCATCACTCATGTTAGATTGTAGCTCAGCTAACGTGGCTGGATTAAGCTTTTACTGGTCCCAGGGCCCCTTATTAGAAAGATGTTGATTTATTTTGTAACACTCGCTTGGTTTTTGACTTTTTCAAGAAGGAGCAATTGTGGTGATGAAAACACCTTCTGATGTAGTGATCAGCTGATTCTGCTTCTATTGTTGTCTTTACCTCCAGACAGCGTGAAACATTTGTGGTACCAGCTGACATAAAAGGATAATTAGTTCAATGACAGTCCAGCCAGCAACATTTTTTATTGACTTTTTGTTGTATATTTTGCAGATTTTTCCCGTTTCCTCGCATTGCTCTTATTCCAATTTGACACAAATAAAATGGACCTCAGTGCCGTAAACTAGGGCTGCAACTAATGATTCATTTCCATTATCAGTTAATCTACCAATTATTAAACACATGCTTTTCTCAATTTCCCAAAGCCCACATTGACATAATCAAACAGTTTGTTTTGTCCAACCACCACTCTAAAAAACAAACATATCCCCCCTTTTTCTATCAAAGAAAATAAAGAAAAACCGGCCGATCTTCACGTACAGGAATCTGGACCCAGAGAATGTTTGTCATTTCGAGGTTGATGAATGATCAGAATTGTGGCTGATTAATTTACAGCCAATCAACTGATTGATTAAACAACCAACTGTTTTGCTCTACATTAAAGCCAAAGCAAAACACAGCGAACGAGTGCTCTATAGTACAGTTGATTAATGCCTCCCCCTTTTTTTTTTCCCCATACACATACGCGCATGCACACATACCCATACACACATTTGAACAAAAAACAACGAGTGGATGCCAGTTGGACGTTCACTGTTTTAGCCTTGTGATATTTGGCAACCTTGCTCCACAAACAGACAGTACACACAGTCCCCTGTGGGCAACTCGCTATACCACAGAGTGTATTTGTGTACGCGCATGTGTGTGTGTACGTGTGTGTGGATGAGTGTGTGTTTACCCAGCGAGCAGCAGCAGCTGTGTCAGTAATAGCTCTCTAAGCTGCGGGCTAATGACAGAACTCCGAGAACAGGACTCTAACATGGATAGATGTTTAACCCCGTTTAGCCCCGATCTGGAGACCACTGGGCAAACACCATGCACGCACACACACACACACACACACACACAGACACACACATTATCCCTGCCGCTGCTTCTTTTTCTGGTGGCTTTAGTTGTGTGTATAAAGGAGACACAGAGACGTATAGGAGTAAAGGGAGAGGGGACAACATCCTTCACCCTATATATCAGTCCCGCCTCGTTCCCGTGGCAACAAGACCCCACACACAACAACCGGACCCCCAGATCATCATCAACCCGCCCCACCGCATACACATACGCAGACACACACTCACACAAAGGCAAACACACACACTGTTCTTTGGAGAGCAAGAGGGGGCAGGTGGTCACATCGGTAGAGAGTGTATGGGGGGTTGTTAGCTTTTAGGGTTACTGTGTGTGTGTGTGTGTGTGTGTGTGTGTGCGCGCATCACCACAGCCTGCTCATCGCTCAGCCAGCAGTCTATTGTCCGGTCCCATGAAGTGACTGTGAGGTCTAATTAGCAAGTTAACAAGTTAAGAGGTGGAGTCTGTCAAACGCTTAGCTCTTTCACCCCGAGGGTCAGCCCACCTCAGCCGGGCATGTATATGCATGTGTGCGTTGGGTAACCTGGGTTCTAGAGACTGTCACCGAGCCCCTTTCAGAGCTTCTGAATGCCCGACTTTGGCTTTGGGAAGTTTATCAAGCGTTAAGTGGCTCAAAATCGATCCCGTTTCGTTAATTATTAGACATGGAATCCAGAAGGGAGGACAAACGGTGACAAAAAATGACTTGGTGAAGTGAGTCAGACTCTTTATACACTTACCTTCTTCCAAAAAGTGACATGAGAACACAATTCTAGCATCCATGTGCTAAACAAGAAGCCAGAACTTGATTAGCAGCTTAGCACAAAGATCCACTCATCAACATATTAGACCTCCTCCCCTGCTTCTGGTCTTTGCATTAAGATAGAAAAGTGATATCAGCCTTCTTATTAAGCAGAAACACTGTCATTTAAAGTGAAAAGGAAATGGAAAGTCATGTATAACCCAAAAAAAAAAGCAATTTAGTGCAATAGATTGGCAAGTCTTCAAAGCTTATATAGATTTTTTTTTGTTTAAATGGAAACTAAATAAAAAAAAGAAGCTTATTAGCAGTCATAATAACAGCATTAGCAGTAAAAGTAGCAAAAGCTGTGAAAGGACCAATAATATTAACTGCATTAGTAGCAGTACTTCTTTTGAACACGTGTGTGCGCGAGGTTTGCTGAGAAGCCAGCGGGGTAATAATCAGTGTGGTGAGACGCTTGGTCTATTCTGGGCATCTTTATGAGCTTTGTCGAGACTCATTTGTAACCGACCCTGCCACAGCAACCCAAAAAAAAAAAAAATGAGTGAAGTTTAAATTCCTGTCTCCATCCTAACCTCCTTCCCCACATTCAACTTAATTTGCCTATTTAAGGCCTGGATGCCAGCGGTTTAATGTACTGGATGTAAGTTGAAAAAAGAAAAAAAAAAGTTTAATTAAAGGTAATTATCACAGTGTAGGATTGTAAAGTGACTATTATTTTCCTTTTGTGACCGCTTTCGCTTCGAACCGCTCTCCAGCCTGAACGTTATCTATTGCTTTTGTTGTTTCATACAATTTCCGTCCATTCCACGTGAACGGCTGATCCATCTTTCCCTCCTTTCTCCGTCTTATGCACTCTCTGTCTTTCTCCCTGTTAATCTGTCTGTCTCTATATCACTCTCTCAATGAACTGAAGCTCTCTACCTCCCACAAAGGCACTACCATATTTCTCCTCTTAAACATCGGGGGCAATGCCTATTGTCTGGTGTGCAATGGAACTTGCCTACAATAGAGGTGGATGGCTCAATGTGTGTGTGTGTGTGTGTGTGTGTGTGCGCAAAGTAGGGGTTCCCCCACCTCCCTTTAAGCAGACAAAGACCCCAATTTGTCACCTCATGTACAGCTGTTGACCGGGTGGGTTCAGTTTGTATGTGCGCGCATGTTTGTGTGTGAAACTGGGGGGAGGAAAAAACCAGGGAGGAGGTGAGGAGGGAGAAAGTGAGGCGGGATACCCTTCTTTTCTGCCCCAATACAACCTCCGAGGGGGCAGTAAAGGGGAAG